>NC_139945.1:32246420-32333920 GCF_963454915.1 Gymnoscopelus microlampas
GAGGGAAACCACTTGTGAGCTTAACTTATATTGTCTCTCATCTTACATTGTCTCAGATTACATTTTGTCACTCTGCTCCAATTCGGATCGGTAAAGACTGTCTGCTCTCAGCTTATGCAACTGTGTGTGTGTCCGGATGGACACTTTTCCTGAAAACAAACACATGTGCACACCCTAAGCCTCAACACATCATCACAGCAGATGTATGTATGTATGTATGTATGTATGTATGTATGTATGTATGTATGTATGTATGTGTGTGTGTGTGTGTGTGTGTGTGTGTAGAGCAGGGGACAAGAGACAGACAAAAACTATATAGTATGGATAGTTTTTTAATATGAATTCATTCATTAATTAATGAATTAATTCATGTATTAAGAGTATAGTAGCAGATCTACGCATTTATGTGCCTACAGCACATCCTATACACTACTACCCTGGCTGGAAAGCCAGAGAATACATGAGCTCATCATAATATTGAATAATGATAATTATGAAAAAGAGTTTTTACACTTCACAGAAACAAAGTTGGAGACAAACTAAAGAACCAGGCAGACAAACACATTGGAGAAGGTGGAGATGAAACCGAGAGAGATGGAGAAGGGGGGAGACAAGTTTGTGCCAGACAGACAGTACTTTTGGCATCCAGTGTTTTTTTTTTGCTTTCACAAAATATGGCAACACTGCCTGTAAAAAGGAGTCCTCATTAATGTCAGCCGAGAGTTTGTGCTGAACTAAATGGCAACTTTTGCCAACAGACTGCCAGTCTGTTGTAGTCCGTTTGGTGGAGAGTCACATTTTAAACTGAATCAATCGGTGTATATGATTGGTCTCTCACTTTTTTAAGATAGCCTATTTGTTCTCTTACTCAACATCCTCCTTGCACCGCTTTCTTTTTCACAGTTGCCTGGGCAGGTACAGAGACCTAGGCGGATGTGGCTATGGTAAACTTGCGGATCAATCATAATGTGGTTTAAGACACAAAACATTAACTTCCTCAGCCAACCCAATACTGACACAGGACTGCTGATTCACAAATGACAAACACCTCTGTAACATGCCTCAAAGCTTGTGAATGCAAGCAGGCGTAGACTACTGCTGGTTAACTGATTTAGCCATCTTGTGTTACATACAATAAAAGAAAGAAATGTTTGAAAACATACAAGCACATCTTATGCAGTCACTCAGACAGTCTAGCCAGTCAGTGGCAAAGCCAATTACACTGCAATATTAAACTCTAGCTAAAAGATTGATAGAACACACTGCACTGTTAGCCTTTAAATCAGCCCTGCTATGCACTAATGTACATTAAGCCAACTTTGAATATTCTGCCTTTTATGCTTTTAAACAGAACAGCAAATATCTCCTTGTTTACTTTTTTAAACGTCCAGGAGGTGAAAAGACACCCAGGTTGTCAGAGATTCATGATATTGAAATTCTGGCCAATATCAATTAATTGCGTGTCATGGTGACATGGTCAAATTGATCGGTACTGAAGGTTTTTCCAGTAGGGTTTACCTACTACTACTACAGCCCAATGTTACGTTTTTTTTCCCTAATGACACCCACCTTCTCAAATATACTTGCCCTGCCTAGGGGGTATTGTTGCCGGCGGTGCGGCACATAGATTTCTCTACCAACATTCTTCTAACTAAAATCAATTTCCTGTTGATTATGTGTAAAGCTCTACAGAAAAGATAAACAGTATTTATTAGTTAAAGGCTATCACATCAATCATATTTCATGTGTAGTATGGACAGGTAAAAGCAATATGGCAGAAACTGAACTCATAAGATCAATCAGTAGTCATTTTAGATCAGCAAAATGATATGCGCCATTTCAGAGTAATCAGAAATGGCCAATTGGGCTACACCCACTCTCTGATATTTCAAAATAATTTATTCAGAACACTACGTTTCTCCACCACAAGCAATGATTGGCATTAACTTGGCAAAATAAGTTCTTCCGTTATATCATTTTAGAAGAAAGAAAACATCAAATAAAAACAAAGCATAACAGCATATGTTATTACTTTTTGTTATAGGTTATTTGGTGCTTGATCTTGTGTTCTTACAGTTTTTACTGCTGCACAACCAATTGCCCCATTGAAAACAACTTGAGGCACAACCAATTGCCCCCATTGAAAACAATTTGAGTTATAGCAGCCTTGCGTATGAACGCAAATGGCCAAGCCAACCATCTCTGTATGGACAGAGCCTACAAGGTGAATGTTCAAATTAAATTTAACATCATTTATCAGCCTACCTGTAGAACAAAGTAAAAATAAACAAATGTTACATCTATCTTACTTCATGGAAATGTTTTCCACTGCCTCCTTGTAGTTTCCTTGATGCAAAATATTAAAGTGTTTAAGCTGTAATTTGGAACTTAAAACATTTTATTTACCAATCTGCATGGTAGTATGTTAACACAATATAACTATAGCACATCTAGAGTGGTTGAAACTTGAAGTAGTTTCCCTAATCTATTATTAAGAAATCTAGAACCTGGTGTCAAGTAAAAATCGTCAAGTGGATGGCAGAGTTCACACCAGCTATAAAAAAAAATACAATGGTGAACGATATAGTTATCGTTAGTGCTCAGTGTGAATGGCGCTTTACTGCATGAAGATCGGCCTGTACTTTGCCCTTTTCCTTCTATACCAGGGGTCAGCGTTCTTTTTGACATGAAGTGCCATGTTTTAATTTTCTTGATAGTCAGTGTGCCAGCTTAACATTAAGTTTCATTATGACACATCAAAATAAAATGTAATATTTCCAACTGATTTTGATTGCCCATATACATAACTTTTATTTTTTCTTCTTTAGAAATATTTTCTTTCACATCAGGATGTAATGATGATCATTAGACGCAGAGCAATAACCCACCCCCAGTCAAAGTTAGGAGTTTGAATGAATGTAAAACTATGTGCAGGATGCAATTTGTGAGGGGACTTAATTTAACTGACTAAACTAAAACCTCTCTCACACTTATGCCAGTGATCACTCTTCCCTGTGCCAATGTTGGCACCCATGCCCAAGATTGCCTACCCCTGCTCTATACCAACTCTCTTTGCCGCAAATAACCGATCTATAAGCTTCCATTTGGCATGCTATTATGACATGCCCAGAATTGGGATGCTAGTGTCCGGTTCATGTGGTAAAAAGAAATAAGAAAAACATTGCACACGTTTATTTGCCCACAATTTCTTTCACAAACGGGCAACTGTTAATGTTGGACAATGGCAAGATACAGTATCCCACATCTTACTGTCTGAGGTAGTGTGTGTACAATCTATCCGCTTGCCTCATTATACCTGCTTTGACTGCCACTGTCAAGTGCCTACAGAGCACTCTGTGCAGGCTGCTCTACCAATAGCTTTACATGTCAGATTTTGGCCCAAAGGATTACAAAAGGCATGGAGAGCATATACTACTATATTGGTCTATTGGACAAGGTAAGATAGAAAACTGCCTCAGAATAAACCGAACTGGGATCAGCTCTTTAAACAGGCTATTATTAATGTCATATAGCTAATCCGGGGATTGGTCAGTGACTGAAACAGCCACAGCCGCCGCTGCAAGAAAGATTGACCCCTCAGGCGCAACCCATCGTCATCACTGACGGATGGATGCCTATTTATTTTATTAAAACAGGAGCCATCTCAACAGAATGCCACCTCCATTGATGATAGATGTAGGCTAAAGGGAACAAAATTATCAAGCATGAACAAGGAAGAATGAAGTTTCGTAAGACAGCAAACAGAGCTACAAGCCATTGTGGTTCCTCTATTTTGTTCTGCTTATGATTTTCTTATCAAAAAACATAATATAATGTATAGGTGCCTGTTCTTTTGTTTCCCATCACTATTTATGTGCATCATGGTACTTTACAGTTTACTATTATGTACAGTAGACAAAACAAAATCCTAGTAGTGATTAACTAGCCTACATTCTCCTCTTTCATTCAAGTGCAATAACATGACTGCTAAAATACATAGTTTCCTGAGCATTATGCACAGAATTCTATAACAAAAAATGCAATCCATCCATTTTCCATGTAAGCATTCTCCATTGTGCAAATTTGAACAAGACTCCGTGCTCTTCCTGAGGGATAGTGACCATAGGCTCACTCCTCTTAACACAATCAATGGGACAAATGTAAACCTTGCTGTTTAAGGTGAGTTCTAATGTACAGGTTTCGCACAGTAGTAGCGCTAGAAGCTTTTGTTGGTCACAAGCGATACTTCCTTTCAATCAGTTTCATTCCATTTCCCATGAATATCCTTCTGTTGCAACAGCAGCATGAGAAACAACTTTCTCATGTGAAATTAATAGTTCAGTTACACACATGCAAATTAAATATTTGCCTCCCGTTCAACATGAGCTACAGGCAGGGATTCCGGTGGCAAAGCAAATTCTCATCTTGTGTGAAGTTCAACTTTGGTCAACTTTGACATGGATTTCACCTTGGCAGGCTTGGTCACTCTACTGCTTGTACCCTAAAACTGCCATTGAATCTTCGAGAATACTGCAGAGAAAAGTGTTTTTTTGCACCCAGAAATTGAGAAAAACCTAAATGAAACACACACACAATTACATTTTTTACCTTCAACTGTGTTACCTGTCAACATGACCACTTTTAAAAAGGGTCTATTGAATTGCTAGCGTGTGCTATTTTAGTCCAAGACTTGGGCCCCAACCCCAGTATGATATTGTAGTTTTAATTTAACCTCAGGCCAATCGTTATAATGATTGGTAGTAGACCAATTGTGTATTTGTGTTGAAACTGACATTCATTTTGTAGTGATAGAAGTAGAAACTAGCCAGGCCGGGTTGCCGACCCAGGGGCCGCAAACTTTGGTCATAGCCACTTGGAATGGGATTTGAAAAATCTAAGTTAAACATCTTTATCACATGAGCCCAGAGATAATGTGTACCGATTTGTGCAGGTTTTGGACAAAAGCTGTAGTAGTGGCAAAAAGTGTATTTTGAAGAAAACGCACAATGGCAGAAAACAGGGCCAATAAGATGTGTCATTAAAAAGGAAGGGGGGAAAGATGTTGGCCTACAGTGCTTGTAGAATGTCGTGCAAAACGGGCCCCTCCAGCAAATTTTGTAAGCCAATCGTAGTCAATCTGAAAAGAATCCGAAACATCCGACAGATTCACCTTGATGACATGGCTACAGAGATAATGTGTGCCAATATGGGCGAGGTTTAGACTAAATCTGTAGGAATACTAGGCGACATGGCGGAAAACTCATGTGGAAATTATTTGGAGAGTTCCGTAATGATCCAAGGGTCCAAGGGAAATTGTATGGTCTACTGGTCTACTGGTAGCACTATAACAGGCCAATGTGAAACATTTGGGGCAGAGGTTCTGCTCTGGCCTCTGGGGAGTGTCCGTGCACAGTTTCACACCGATCGGTCCAACAGTGCCAGAGATTAGCTGCTCACAGACAGACGGACACATGCACACAGAAAGACAGACGGATGGGGGGCGAAACCAGTCTCGGTCATGCCTTCGGCCTGGCGGAGACAATTAGTATGCTAAAGCCATTGCATAAGAGGCACACACACTTGTTTAAAATAACTTCAGCTGACTTTATAATACTGGGGTTATTTGAATCACAACAAGGTGATGAAATCACAAAACTTCACACACACAACTTCCATGTACTTTCTAACACTTTGAACCTGGTCTACTTGTGAAGAGCAAGAGGCTTGCCAGCTAATTAGGGTGAAAGCCAGCAGCTTTCTAACAGCTTTGTGAAGCTTACGGTTTTGTAACTTGGCGTTATTTTAAAGCTACTTTAGAAGCTGGTCATATAAGGTTAAACCTGAGCGACATGTTGACTTCTGATGCGAGTGTGGCTTAAAAACACACCAAACGACACGATAACGTTACAGTGATTTAGTAGTCATTTTAGTGCGAATTCAAAGTAACGTTTGACTGCCAACAACATTAACATAATAACGTTTAACTTCAGCCATCTCGCTTTTTGGCCAACTACCGCGAGCAGAACGTTGTGTATTCACGTGTACGTATTTACTAGTTATTGTTTTTGTTGTTATTGAAACGCAGGCACAATAACGTGACTGACTGTACACTGACCAAGACAACTTTTTTTTTCGGGGGGCCGTGCAGTGCAGTCACAGACAGTGGTGGAAAAAGTACTCACATGTTGAACTTAAGTAAAAGTATAAATACCGCAATGTAGAAATACTCTGTTAGAAGAATAAGTCCGGTATTCAAAATGTACTTGAGTTAAAGTACAAAAGCATTGGCATCAAAATGTACTTAAAGTACCAAAAGTCAAAGTACTCATTGTGCAGAATGTGCCATTTCACAAGTTTTCAAATGTATACATTATTTTTGAAAATGGCGTATATACAAGCTTACAATGCGTGAAAATTGAGCTTGTAGATCTGCTATTTTCAAATGGCCGAAACATAGACATAGGGCTGAAGTGGTTAGTGTGTTTTTTAATAATATTAATCAAAATCTACAAAGCAACAAGTAACTAAAGTTTTCATATAATTGTAGTAGAGCAAAAAGTACAATATGGGGGGGGGGGGGGGGGGGGAGTATTGGAAATTGGAAATACTCCAGCTACGTAAAAGTACCTCAAAATTGTACTTATAAGTACAGTCCTTGTCGTGAGTAAATGTACTTAAGTTACTTTACACCAGTGCGTGCAGCGCTGTCAGTCACAAACACAGACAGACTCAGTCAGTTCCCTGAATGAATCATTCACAACAAGCTAGTACTGGTAGCTGTTGTTAGCTTCCTGCGCTGTGCTGCCTGCTAGCCGAGCCGGCGACACTTCGTCCGTGTCGCCGCGGACCCCCCATTAACACAAATGACGTCTTTTCAACAGAAAAGAAGCGTCGACGCAGACTTTTTTTTTTAGGAAATACGTCATGTTTTTGTCCGAGTGACGCAACGAAGACTATAAATTAAAGCTTTAACGAAAGCACCGCGCCCCTCGCTCGCTCTCTCTCTCTCTCTCTCTCTATCTATCTCTCTCTCCCCTTCACCGACCGCTCACCCCCCTCCCCTAACAACGTATCTCCCGTGGGAGAATATGGATACAAATATTGACTGTAATAATAACGTTCAAACTTACATATTTTACCCCGCACGCTCTGTAAAATCCGTATTCCCATGTCGTCTTCTTCCGCCATGGTCCGTGTTTGGCTGTGTGTTCACACTGCTGGCTGCTACTACGCTGCCTTTATCATTATCGCTTTATGAATGCAGAGGCAGTGAGGGAGCAGTGAGGGCCGGCCATAGAGTTAAAAGGGGCCGGCCTACTGGAGGCTAGGCTACGGCGTGACGCTGACATGGAGTTGTTGCACTCCGTCGCGGCGGTGTCGCGCGCCGGAAATAGCCGATTTTCAAGCCAGACCAGTGGTTCTAAAACTTTTTCATATCAAGGACCCCCAAAATGATATGTATTTGGCCGCGGACCCCCCCCCCCCTTCTAAGAATATTTTGTTCCAGGGACCCCCAGAAGCAAAATGTTTTGTTGCAAATGTTCCCTTAAAATATATATATTCAAAGGTTTGCAAAAATGTTCAAGATTCTACTGCTGTTTTTGAATAGCCAAAGTATAAAAGGTTAAAATTATTGTGACGCTGTAACCCCTGGGGGTCCCCGCCCCCCGGACCCCAATGAGAACCGATGGAGTAGACAGTGGTGGAAAAAGTACTCACATTTCTTACTTTAAGTAAAAGTATCAATACTGCCTTGTAGAAATACTCTGTTACAAGTAAAAGTCCGGAATTAAAATATGTAGCCTGCTTGAGTAAAACAAAAGTGTTGGCATAAAAATGTACTTAAAGTACCCAAAGTAGAAATTCATTGATTGATTGAATGATGTACTTTATTTAGTAAGACATGAGAAAGACAGTATGGAAGTATAAATTCACAATACAAGGTCTACTAAACTGGAAGGCTCATAAAGCACTAAGCTTGTTTAAAATGAGATCCCCACCACGCACACAAATCATGATGCAATCTGCATAATGATAAACAAATATCTCATTATGCAGATTGCAGAATGTCCTCTTTCACAACTTTTCAAATGCATAAAATTTATATTTTTTTGTTGTTGAAAATAGCAGATCTACTAGCGCAAAATGCATGCATCAAGGCATTGTGAGCTTGTAGATCAGCTATTTTCAAATGGCCGAAATGTATTATAGGGCTCAAGTGATTACTGTATGTTTTGTAATAATCAAAGTCTACAGAGAAACTTAATTGTAACTAAAGTTTTCAAATACTTGTGGTGCAATGATCTGCCTCTGAGATGTAGTGGATTAGAAGCAAAAGTACAATTGGAAATACTCCAGTAAAGTGAAAAATACCTCAAACTGTACTTAAGTACAGTACTTGAGTAAATATACTTAGTTACTTTACACCACTGCTTGTAGATTGGCTACCTATTTCCGGACGGGAGCCTTCACCGGGGCCTCGATCCACGCATCAAATGTTTCGCTGCAGCTTGTTTTGGACACCCACGTGTTACCCAATTTTGAGGAGGGCTGAGGGAAACCATTAGGGCTTTGCCAGCCAGTCGAAGCTATATCAACAACCGGATCAGGGAAGAAGAAGCTTCACGTCTTCAAACTAAAAAGTGAGAGCTGACTTCGCCCTTCGTTCATATTATTTAGGGATCATTTAACCGTTTGATTGTTATGGTGTAGAAGAAGTCTTGGTTTCAGTTTCATTTTATTTGACATTAGTAAAGGCATAGTGTGTAACTTTGCCCTGTGTAATAAGGGCCAGTTGCACCACCTCACACTAAGTTCAAACTTAGCCTAGTTATAGCTTAAATGGCTTTTAAAAAAGCAATTGATTTAACCCATTTAGCCGGGAAAGTATCTGTCATTTTTAGATTTCTTTGGCTATTCAAAAATAGCAGATATACAAGCTTCATAGCGCGGCACCTATGAGCTTGTAGATCTGCTATTTTTTGTTTTTTATGTGAAAATGTGTGCAAATCTTTAAATATATATATATTTTTTAAATATATATTCAAAGATTTGCATTCATTTTCACGATTTTTCAAAAAATAGCGAGTGCCGCGCTATGAGCTTGTATATCTGCTATTTTTGAATAGACAAAGAAATCTAAAATTACAGAGATACTTTCCCGGATTGAATGTGTTTAAGCTAACTAGGCTAAGTTTGAACTTAGTGTGAGGTGGTGCAACTGGCCCCTGTATGTAATACATGTTTTACTAATCATTTCCCCTCTATACCAGCAGTTATCATCAGCCACTGGAGTAGTGTGGTCTGGTGGTGTTTACCTGCAGTCTGCAGAAACAAATTGACCTCTCTCTGTATTGTTTGTGTTTTCACTGTTTGTTTTGGTTGCCCAAAATGCCCCTGTCTACCAAAACAAACAGTGAAAACACCAGCAAGAGGGGCAGTGTGTGAGTTACACCACCACACTACTCCAGTGGCTGATAACTACTGGTATTGAGGGGGAAATTAATGTTTTGTTTTTTTATGTAAACACAGTGCAAAGTTACATAATATTATGCCTTTAATCCCTGTTGGATATGCTACATCATACAGGCACTAGGTTGTTGAACTGAGCAACCCAGACTTTAATTATGGTAGCATAGCATCACTCTTTTAATATAATAATGATCATATATTAAATAAAATGGAACAGGCAGGGTTTCCGGTTTTCCCATGGTTGTATACACTATAGCTATAGCATAATGTTCCAAGAAAAGTGCAGTATCTTTCAATTATATTTTGGTAACAAAACCGTTTTCTCTCTTATTCTTTCAAGATCATGTTGCTTTTTGTTGGTTGAAAAACGTTGTCCTCCCCACACCACTGAAGGACGCAGTGAGCATCACAGCAGGACCCAGGTATGATCAGTGGTGGAAAAAGTACTCAAATGTTTTATAGGGCTGAAGTGTGTAATGATAATACAAATCTACAAAGTAGACCTAACTAGTAACTACAGTTTTCAAATAATTGTAGTGGAGTAAAAGTACAATATTTGCCTCTGAGAGTGGAGTAGAAGTAAAAGTACTGAAAATTGGAAATACTCCAGTAAAGTAAAAAATACCTCAAAATTGTACTTAAGTAGCAGTACTTGAGTAAAGTTACTAACTTTAGTAAAGTTAGTTACTTTTCACCACTGCGTATGATTGTGCACAAAACCTGTTTTATCCATGAATTGTCGTGACAGTATGGTCTTATAAAGTCAGGCATACTCTTCATCCAAATACTGCTTATGGATCAACTCTAATCTTGTCGCTTTAATTGGTTATTGGGCTTATGTTTGCTTTGTGATTTTGTTGAAATTTCACACATATCAATACCAAACCTAAAACCAAATCAAAGTTTTAGATTTAAGTGACAACGTGGCCTTCTTCTGCAACTCCTTGTATGTGGTCTTAAATGATCCAACTACATTTAGTCTATAATCTTTATCTTGGCATGCAGTGGACTGGATACACATGACTTTCTGTGGCATTTTACCACAATGAAAATGTTGAAAAGTACTTAAAACCGGCCTTTTCATGAAGATTTACAGCCAATTATTTGTGAGATAATCAATTTAGTCGTTATGCAGTGGTGGTGGGCAGGTACTTTACCACTGCCACCGAGCGCCGAGAAATGCTTTCTATGACATTAGCTACGCCTTTGCCTAAGCCTGATGTACTGTAATGGTTCAAACTACTTTTAAGACCGTCAGATATCACAATCACTTGTTTTAAAAATATCTTTACTTTGCAATTATTGTTGTGACATAAATGGATGGGTATTTAATTTCCTGCATCACTTTTTTCATGGACTGAACGGGATAGCATTATAACAACCATATGATCAATATTGTTTTCACACCTGAAGCTTATGGCCTACCTGTTAGAATTCAAGTCACTTCCATGAATACGCAAGATAGTAGGGAACATCTATGGATGGTGTCATTAAGCCTAGACCGTGAATGCAGTTTTGCAGTGCGGAATGTTAAGTGGGAAATCTCACACGAGCTGCTGGTCTCTCAGTGAAATATAATAGAGGAACACTGACCGAAAATGTCAATTAAGATAATTGATACGTTTTTTCTTTCTACCCCCAAAAATGCATTTCTTCATACTTTGATAATCTATTGGATATCTAACAAGTTTGCAGCTCATGACAAATCTAGACTGATGGGCTTTAATTCTCAAAACTGAAAAGGACTGCTGTATGTAGTAGGTCATGAAAAAACAAGCACATCGTAAAATTGCTGCTTATTAATGTAATTTATTTTATTAGCTTTAGTGTTTTATACATCGTAATTGCACAAAGGTAATAACATTGGTGTCTGTGGTAGAAATGATAACAATGGTGCTCATATTAGAATCGTGTATTAATTATGAAAGTATTAAATCAAAACAAACATAGTCTTACTGTAAAGTGCAACTAGCCATGCCTAGTTAATTGAAAGGGTCAGTCAGGAGTGTGGAAACACCTAGAATTCATGGTATTTTCCCACATACTTTTATAAAAGGAGCATCTGAACACAAGGCAGTCAGAAGTATCGGAACTTGAAGGGGTGAGAGGACACCCCTTCACTCCAGTCAGAAGTATCCCAAACCTCTCACCCCTTCACTGTGGTCACAAGTATTCCGAACCTCTCACCCCTTCACTCCAGTCAACATATGCCTTCAATGCTAATCTCCTTTTGAAAACATGGAGAATTCCCTGCTTAATATAGATTTAAATAATACTTTATAAGACATTTTATCAGGATAAGGGTCCTATTACTGAGTCTGCCTTGAATGCATAGAAACGCCATAAAATATACAAAAACTGCAAAATCTGCAAAGATGGAAAAAAAACACTGCCTACTTCGGAATGACGACATTCCAACTTTAACATTAGGTCTTCAGTTTCAGAGTCTGTTGTCCATGGGTGACATTCTATTGAGCTCAGCTATCAAGACACAGTGATGCCGTGGGACCAAAAGTTCAAAACTATCAAGTCGTGTGCGAGTGGATCAGATTTGGATTTTGGGTGTTAAAGACATTATTTGATTAAACAATCAAAACATTCTTATTAACATGTTTGCTGAAAAATAATCCATGATCACATATTGGATATCAAAGTGATGCTGTTTTTTTGTTTTGTCTTTAACTACCCAAAATCCAAATATGATCCACTTCAAAATCCAAATATGATCCACTTGGATAGGGATTAAAAGTTTTGAACTCTTGAGCCCAGGGTATATTATTTCATTTAATAAACTCGAGTAATAGCTTATAGTCACCATTTGTCATTCATTATGTTTTCTCTTATAATCAGTTCTGGCCATCAAAAAAAGGTTCCTGTTTACATAACCATTTCTCAGGCTTGTTCATGGACATGGGGGTTGGTTTTGTTTCAGAGTCATTTTTCCAAAACGTATGAGAGGGCTTCTCATGGTTTATTGGTCTGACCAACAGTCCCTTGTAGTTGTCTCTGTCATGGGCCTGCTTTTTTGACGTTAGATGCGTAGGATGTTGCATATTGATTCTTTTTTTGGCTATTTTATGTTTTAATTTTGGTGATGCCAGGGAAATAATTGTGTCAATGCAAGAGGATGGACTTTTAATAGTGGAATGTGAAATTTCCTGATAGGGCTTAGGAGCCAATGGCATGTAGTCGTCTGTGTCCTCAGTCTTAGGCTTCAGTTTATCTATGGAGAGATGTCCTCTTCTTAACTCACTACTTTTCACATCGGCACTGTCCTGATAATCACACTCCTCTGTTTTGATGCCATGTTGTTTATCGTCTTCATCTGGGTCGGTTGA
Source organism: Gymnoscopelus microlampas (assembly GCF_963454915.1). NCBI lineage: Eukaryota > Metazoa > Chordata > Actinopteri > Myctophiformes > Myctophidae > Gymnoscopelus > Gymnoscopelus microlampas. Next base: position 32,259,230 of record NC_139945.1, read on the forward strand.
GCGTTTGGAGCGTGGTGGGTAGCTGTCATATTTATACCCTTTACCACTTGTCTCCTGGTGTTTTTTCTCATGGCTTCTCTTGGTGGCAAGGTAGAGAAAACGTTGGGGACAGTAGGAGCAGTGGTACTTCTTCTCTGTGCTTGGGCTGCGGGGTGTGACATCGAAGCAAGAGCCATTTTCCATACAGCTATTGCAGATGTAATCTCCACTGGCAGGGGCCTCACCAGGGGGGCCCTGCTTACCACAGGTTCGACAGAAACATGGATGAGAGCCAATTATATGTGCTTTCAGACCAGACTCAGTGATGAAGGAGCTGTCACAGATGTCACATGTATAGTTGGCCCTAGGGCTGCTGTTCCTTGGACCGTGTTTCATCTCCCTGTTACCAGCTGAGATACCCTCGTCTGTATCTCTGCATCTTCTGCCTAGGTAGGTATCACTGGCTGATGTCCGAGATACAGCAAAACTGTATTGCTTCTCCTTTCTATGCTTAAATCGGAGCTTCTTGCTCTTCTTTTTCGGTTTGTAAGAATAGTAGGGACGCCAGAGGTTGTCCCCTGTGTCACGGTCGCTGGGGTCTTCATACGTTTCTGGAGTGACTTCAGTTTGGAGCCGTAGGCTGGGGCTTTCTGTGCTGCATCTAGTTGGATGGCATTGTCCTGGACTCTCTGCCTGGCCCAATTGCCTGCTTCTCTTTCTCTTCCTGGGGAACAGCTTAGAACCCTTGATTCTCCGGCGGATGATGGCTTCATTGCCTATTTTCACCGTTATCTGGCAGAGGGGTAGTGCGCTACTGTGCACAGATGGACCTGAGCATGCAGGCTTGGCAATGTATGTTTCAGTCTTTGCCCCAACCATTTTGTCAGGCGTCAGACTTTCTGACCCCGACAGTAACATCTCCTTGGTCATAGCTTCAACTCTTTTTGCTGCTTCCGATAGCTCACCTAGCTTGTTAACAGTGCTCAAAGATTGTGCTAAGAATGGTATGTCATGACTGGTGTGATCTGAGTTGGTTAATGCTTGAATGTTGTCCCCGTAATTCAGAGCAGGGGACTCTGCATCGCTGATTAAGGGGGAACCCCTGTGTTCTGTGTCTTTTCTGGTCATTTTCTGGTGACACTTTTCCCCTACAGTGCTCAAGCTTTGGTCAATGTCTTGGTCACAGGGCTGGTCAAAACTGATTCGAGGCATCACCGATGCTACCGTTTTAGTTGTAGCCATGAATGTCACAGGCATTGGGAACGCAGCTGCATCAGGGCTGCTGATAACACCATTTTCCTCAAATGTTGAGATGAGCGAGTTACATTCTAGCGGGGCTTGACCGTCTTGATCGTCTTCTACATCATCTGAATATGTCTGACTGTATGTCTTGTATCGTCTCTTTCGAAACTTCATTGGCAGAAGCCTATACAGTTTGATGGGATAAACGCTGGCTTTAAATCCACCATTGGCTGCCTTTTTTTTCACAGCTAGTCTGGGATCAATACCGTGAAAGGTCTTCTGATGGTTTTTTAAGACATAGTAGGTCATGAAGGTCTCTAGGCAGAAAATGCACTGGTAACGGCGTTCACCTGTGTGCCAGATTTCATGTTTGGTTCGGTATTCTGCCAGAGCAAACACTTTATTGCAGTAATGACAGGGGTAGGCCCTCTGCCAGGAATGCACATTCTCATGGCGTTTTAGACTGGACAAGGTGACATACACCCTCTTACACACACTACAATTGTAAACCCTCTGTCCACCACCTGGCTTCACCACCTTCTCCACAGTCTGCTGGAGCACTGTTTGGTCCGTTTGGACGGGGTCTGAGTCTAAAGAGATGGAGAGCTCAGCAGGAGCTAGCTGCGATGCCTGGCTCTCCATGCTCTGCACATTGTCTGAATGTTGATCCACTGCACTGGTCTCTTGGTCTGTGGGATCTAGTTCAGGTGGGTCCCTTGAGGCTTTGGGGCAGACCTGCTCATGGTTACGCAGGCGTTTCAGATGCATGAACTTCCTGTGGCAGAATTTGCAGTAAAGATGACTGACAAAACGTTTCTTATGTACTTCTGTGTGAATGGCGAGAAGAGCTTTATTGGTGAATATCTCTGGACAGTATTCACATCCATAGATTGATATGCCGTCTGCTGTGTGAGGGGAAAGGTGAGGCGGGTCCAGCTCCATGTGAGCATCCTCGTGGGCCATAGGTGGTGCTGTGTCTCCACTCGTTTCTGCCTCTGAATAAAGCGAGGGTGGTGTCATGACTAGAGTAGGTGTCGTCATGACAGGATCAGCTAATTTGGGGCTATTGGTAGTTGCTACATCCGTGTGTGGTGCAGTTTGTGTTTGGGGAATACCTCTGGCCAAAGCGCCTCGCAATCTGTGGCGTTTTTTAAGTGGGCCTATATTGCGGCTGTGGGATAGCGACTTGGACTGTATCTGTGGGAGCTTAGAGACCTTGTTGCTGCCCCCTGAACAGCTATCTTTTTGCTCAACAGCCTGACTTACTGCATATGAGTGCTCTGACAGGGCATGTGTGGGCTCATTATTTCCAGTATGGCCAGAAGGAGCAGGGCAACTACCAGGGGCCTGTCTTGCATTCGGTGACTGCCTATCTTCGTTGGTCAGAATCAGCGGGGTGAAGGGGTTGTTCCCAGGACCCACTTCAGTGATGGAAAAAGCATTGGTGATCCGCGGGCCTTCGGTAATTTCAATCTCCTCAGACGTTGGAGCCTCATTCTTAGTTTTCTTAAGTATTAAGACCTTGCTAGAGTCTGTAGTTTTAGCATTCCCTGGCACAGTTTTTGAAATGCCTGAGCCCCACCTCTCCTGTTCTGCTAGTCCCTCTAAAAAAGGAATCCCTAGTCTTTTCCCAGCTGCCACAAGGCCTCCTGTGTCCTCTGTACCAATTGAAGTCACCTTGGAGCAGTAGATGAAGTTGAGGATGCTGGCAAACACGTCAGACTTCAGGTCCATCAACTCCAGCACCTGGCCAGAACTCCAGGCCTCTTGGGCTGTCAAAGCGTTCCTGAAGTAGCCACTGCAGGCCACTAAGATATTCCGATGGGCACGGAACTTGACATCCTCCACCACAATTGTGACGTCGCAGAAGAGCCCCTGTGAGCGTTGCTCATTGAGCTGGCTGAGCACAATGTGGGCATGAGTGCTGTCCATCAGGTCCTGAGTGCCGGAAGTCATCTAAAGTTTGGAAACAAACAGATGAAAAAAAGTGTTCAATTTAAATGAAATATAAAGAGTTTAAAAATGTAACAATTTGATGGTGGTGTCAGAAGTTTCACAAAAATGAGGGGTTTGTTATAACAGAAAGGAAAATTAGCTGCTTTAACCTCTTAACACTAGATGGCAGTATGTGCTGGCAGATGGAAACTCTTACCAAGGTTAAGTTGTAAAAGCTTTGATGATATCTGTCCTCTCTGTGTGCAGTGTACAAAACAACACCATTGTAGCATTGGTCGTGTGTGTGTGTGTGTGTGTGTGTGTGTGTGTGTGTGTGTGTGTGTGTGTGTGTGTGTGTGTGTGTGTGTGTGTGTGTGTGTGTGTGTGTGTGTGTGTGTGTGCTGCTGGAGAAATGTTCTTTGTCAAAGTCACTGATTAGTTAAAGCTACAATCTGTTGATGCCAATTGCCTCTCTCCGAAGGTTTTATTCATTAAAACGGAATGCAGCTTGCAGTCCTAGATCAACAACCCCTGGGTTTGTGATGGACATTTTCCTCAAATCTGCCAAGGACATACAAAATTAGTGGTCAATAATATTACCATAAATAAAATACTAATGCATACTAGTCCAGTCCAGTAGACATTGAGAACACATGCTGTGTTTTTAAAGAGGGAGAGTGGTTAGTCCTCATCCCTTTTAACTTTATTTTTATTAAGATAGTAAGTAAGAAAGCTGAGAGGTAAGGCGTAGATGGAGCAATTTGTAACCCATTTTCAAAAAATGCTTTAAAAGTCAAGTGTATTATTGTTATTATTTCCATGGCCATCTCTGCTCTTTGGTCCACTTTCTACTTCACTTTCTTCACTTTCTAAATCAAAGTGATGGCTTTGAACTTTTCAAAGCATTAAAGACAATCTGAGACGGTGAGAAGAATTGTCATATTGACATCATCCACCGGTCATTACTCATGAGCTTAATTTCTTTTTATTTGGGAAACCCAGCTCTTATCCTGTTAAGTAGTACATGTAATCACAGAATACAGTTACAAGAAGATAACTGAGTGAAATGAAAAAAAAAAGAGAATCAATAGTTTACTACACAAACATAGGTGGCATGCAGGGAGTGTTGGCCTGCAACTGGTGGATTGGGCCATGAACACGTTGTGACTCATTCATATGATCATCATCGGTCATTACATTCATGTTGGTTAACTTCCTGTTCACTTCTGTGTATCTTGCCAACAACTCATATGTGATTTCTCTCATTCTTCTCCTAGCCCAGGTTAATATGAAATGAAACACCAGACGTGAGAATTTGAGTGGGTGATATACTTCACTCGGTGCTAGCATCTGATTTAGTTCACTATTGGTAAGCAGCGAAGGGATGTTTTTACTGTTCTCACCCACACCTCTGCCTCATATCAAACGGTAGGAACAGTTAATCAACATCCTGTGAGGCGGAAAGAGTCGTACAAATAAAGTACCATAGAAGCTTGATAATCAATAAAGGCTGAGATGATGACTTTTTATGAGGAGGTGGGTCACTGCGCGCGCGCACGCACACACACACACACACACACACACACACACACACACGCACACGCACACGCACACGCACACGCACACACACACGCACACGCACACACACACACACACACACACACACACACACACACACACACACACACACACACACACACACACACACACACACACACACGCACACGCACACACACCTAAGAGGAAGTTAATAATCTTTGATAAAGGACCCATCACTCAGGCAGGGGTGATGCTATAATTGTATGCATGTGATAATTGATGGGTTATGAGTCATCACTTGAGTCATCTAGTCTTCATCACAACACAAATAGGGGGCTGGTTGTATCTGCCTGGACAAGTAAGCCGAGTTGGATGTGGTGAACTCACTGACCTACATAGATAGACCCTTATTAATCTGGATTGAAATTCAGTCATCATAACATCTCCACAATAAGGATGAAACAAAGATTTAGGTACGTGTAGAGAACACGTACAGATCAAGATGGTACATAAAGATTATTCAAATGTCGCGCAGAGGCCAGTCACAGTTCTTTATTTAATTTCATTAGATTTAATTTCTTCATTTTACGGTATAAGTCATACTGTTTAATATAACCCATCAATGCTATATTACCTGAATGGTTAATGTGGGAAAAATAGTAAGAGTAAGCCCTTTTGGCTAAAGGTCATCTTTGATTTTCAAAGAGCACAATGTTCAGAATCATACGGCCATTTTCTCCTTCTGTTCAATATGGGAGTGATTTCAAGGATGGTAAAATGGTTGTGCGTTTAAAGGCTGTCATTTGTTCCTGCTCTAAATAAGCATAATATCATGATATTTATTTTCAGATGTCCCTTTAGTTAATTGCTACCCCGGAGGGACCCCTGTTATGCAAAACAGGGTTCATTTAAATTATCTCGTGAAGTTGTCCTTTGTACTGTCAGCTTGGTCATTGAAGAATGAGAGAACACACATTTCTGAAACCATGAATACAAATTAATAGATTTAAACGATTCAAATTACACTGTAAAGCCGTGTAATTTGAACCATATTAAATGATCTGACAAGTAAATATAATCTTTACATTTTATTTTGTGCTCACTTTTGTTTGTGATATTGTTCACGCAATGTGTACAATTTTAAAGCAGAGTATAATTTTTATATAAGGCTAAATAAAAGGTAATATCATTTACAATTATATATTTTTTTATCAAAACAGTGTGTGCAATTTTTGCAATCAGTGTCATATATATATATATTTTCTTTTTAATTGATGTAATTTTTAGTTATGTGAAGGTAATACATAATTACAATATGGCTGCCAGCGCTCTCATATCACTGAAAACACAGCCAGCCTCCTGCCTCCCTCTTAGACAGGCCTCCGTTGTCACGGCAACATGCTGTGGCGCAGCACTTATTGGGATTCATCCGGATGGAGAACGACTGCATTAGCCATCCGGGAATTCAGTCCTTTCTCCCTCACACATACACACAGATATACTGTAGTACATCCTGCGCTTGATGAGAATATGCAACACAGAGCGCTTACGTGCAATGGAGGTGTCCTTTTGTCTTCACTTGGGTATACTGTGTACTGAATATGTGTTTACGAGTCTGAATACTTGTCTTTTTCTGCAGCAGAAACGCAATCGATGGACTTTCTCATCCAATAACAAGGAGCACTAAACGGCAGCCTTGATGCTGATTTTTCTGATTTGTGCTATTTATTGAAGCAATTAAATTTGTACCTGTCCTTGCAGGCTACCATTTTAGTTGATCGTTTTCAGTTTCTACAATCTTTCCACACTGATGTGGCTAAGCGGAAATTTTCAGCAGAATTGTTTTAATTTTCGATAACGGATATGTTTTTGCCACACCCAGGCTTACTTCACCTTCAAAGCCTGTATAAAATGAATTCTTTACAACCTGCACCATAAAATCCCCTCATCGCTAACCACGAACCAAGCAAAGGCATTATAGCATACACTCATGTCAAACAAAGAGCGAAAATGTCAAACCAAAAGCCATACTCAACGCACCACTGCAAAGCATATTTCCGCACAAAAGAGGTTGTAAATTGGGGGAAAACATGCAAAACATACCTTTAGTAAATCAGAGAAAATGATGCAGAGGGCAAACAGGAAACAATGTCATGCTGTGTCCCTCTTTTACAGCTTTACATACATTTTACTGTACATCAAGTTTCACCAGAGCAAGGGGAAATTTGTTCTAAGCTGGTCGCTGAACAACGATGCTGTCAAGAGCAGAGCTTTTTGTGTCCTCTTTCTTCCTCTCCTCTTAGTGCGGATGACTTCGGCTCCAACGTCCTTCGCTTCTAACCATGCAACCCAGGTCCTGGGCTACTTCTGTCCTGCCCTCTTATTCCCAGTCCCTCTTCTCAGACCCACTACAGCTACAGGAAAGATCAGCAGTTATGGCATATAGCTGAACTGGACTAAGGCTTTTGCCTCTGTGCTAGTCGGGCTACTGGAGCACTCTGAAGCTGCCAAGCAGGAAACAGCAACTTTTATTAAGCATGGCAGAGGGCTGCAGAAGGAGCGGAGAGCCGCTGGGTGCTACATCACACAGCAGCAGCACAGCACGCGAGCAGGGAGAGAAAATGTTCAGCCGCATGGCTGGTGGTGGCGTACAACTGTCGCTGTTTTAAATCTACCTCAGCACCATAGCAGCCCAAATCTGTCCACATCTCCACTCTGACCAAGAAAGAAATTCTCACATGCAGCTGCGGTGTGTCACTCTACTGCCTTTGCACACCTGCATAGTCTCTTTTGTCTTCGCTGCCGTACAGTAATTACTGTGACACCTTTCGCTTGTGTTTACACAGTGACTGTGGTTGCGTACTGCAATCAGAGAAAGCGCTAATTTATCACTGCCATTTTTTGTATCTTACCAATCAAAAGGGGAAATGAACAAAAAAAGAAAGAACATAAGACGTTCTCTCACTCACATTATTGCAAAAAATATTTTTAAATGGAAGCAAGATTGCTACTGGCAGCTTCGCTGGAGCCACGCAGACTGGGTTTACCTATATAGAGGGTGCTGATTGATGCGAAAGCAGCAGATGCGTCAGCACTGCAGACGGGGTGAGAAAGGGTGGGGGTGGGGGGGGGGCTGGTAGAGGCTGAACCAGACATGGCACGGTTAGTCTCATCACACTGTACACGCCAGAGTGTTAATAGAACTCAGAGTGTACAAATGGAACCGGTTTGGTCTCATTTGTACACGCACAGAGTTAAATTATCACTATGGTTTTTACTGTGCCCAAGCCTGCAAGGGAGCCAATGGCTCCTTTACCTGACTTAATAAGGAGTGACGTTTTTTCTTGTTTTTGTTTGGCCCCTCATCCCGATGAGGGGCCGGCTTTGAAAGTTGCTTCGCTGAACCAGCCATTAAAATGTACATAACACATGCTTGATTTCACACAACATAACAGCGCGTGCTGAATTGTCAGTCATTTCCTCAGAGGAAACCACATTGCTCTCTGTTTGTGCTCTGCAAGGTATGCTTGATGATGACTTTGACCATGACAAATCTGTTATGGTCAAACTGTTTATCAACCCCACTTTCTCTTGGCTTGTCACATGGTTATGTCTGTGACCACTATTCACACCATTACCATAAGCTTGGTCTACTGCTATTTCTGGTAGTGTCTGCAGGGCCCTGCTCTTCCTTGTTACCTGATTGCTCTCTAGGGCCCTGCATTTGCCCTGGGAGCAGCTAGTGCACTGGCTTGGCAGCAGTCCAGCACTCACACCTCCATAAGCTTCTGAACTTTGCTATGTTATGCGGCAACAACAACAAAATCAGGGCCACCAACACAGTGAAACGCCATGCCACTGAAAAGGGTCCCTATAACCTTTAACACGTTTTATTTTGTCTATAGGCATGATGTGCTGCATTTCACTATACAATCCTTAAGCCGGCAGCATACTTCAAAAGAAGTCAAAATGTCTTTGTCTTGCTGAAACAGAAGAAGTCCTATGGACCAAATTGTTTCATAATCAATGTCGTTCTGCTTTGAACGTTGTACGTTCAATTAGTTAAAACCCTGCCCGTTTAGTATGGAATATGAATTTCTGACAAATCACACGATTTCTCATTCCCGTCATCTGCTGTGATTTCAGCTAGTTCAAAAATGTTGTAGGTGCAAAAGGTGCCGAAAACAACTTTGGCAAGGGAACACATTTGTTATCTCTACAATCACATTAAGTTAGTACAACCTCGCCAAACTTAGTTCCTGCAAGAAGTATGATGCTGCTTTAGAGTTCTATTACCACACATCTTATCCACCCCATGGCTCGGCTGTGTTCCTTTATTCATTTTTGTTACAGTCGTCCTCACCCCAAGGCTCAGCTGTATTCCTTTATTCATTTTGTAACAGCTATGCCTACATACAAATAATTGAAGAACACACTTCATTCCCTTGTGTAGTGTTTTGAAAACTGCAAAGTAACTATCCATGAATAATATTTACAGTCTAGCAGTGATGGTTGATAAGCATCAATGAAAATTAAGCTAAACACAACTACTGTGAATAGAAGAGGATCTAGTCAAACCCGGTGAAATCATCACTTGTAAAACATAACTGTACTTGATATAACCTGGGATGTTTCCCAAACCCACAGGACAAAGCACTATGCCTTAACTTCTCAGTAGGCCCAGATGGAGCCTGTGGGGACATCAACCAGCGGGGAGGCAAAGCTCATAGCACAAGGCTAAGTTAGTAAGGCCTCGTCCTCATGCTCAAAACATTCACACTCTCACAGCATACAAATCATTCCCAAGAGGGAATGATCTTTTGCACTTGGCAGCAGCCTACCAAAAATGTTTCTTCGTGGTCGTGGATGATCACAGCAGCCCTAGCTCACTCCTCTGCAGTGGAAGTGAGCAGTCTCTCTGGCGGTCGTGCAGGATGGGAAGTTAGGAGAATGACTACCCATGCAGCTCCTGTGCTCCCTTTGGTCTGCCACCTTCTTGTCGTCGTCCCCCCCACCCCCCCCCCCCAGTCGTCGTCGTCTGGTGGCCCACTGTGGATCTGGCTGGTCCTCTTCCGGCTTGTTTTGGTGCCTGTCTGGAGGCCGCTGACACTACTGCGTCACTCCTGTTGCATCACTGACCCACAAAGAGAAGAGCTGAAAAGAGGGGGTGTGATGAGTGGAGGCAGAAGGATATGCAGAAAGGAGGCAGGCTTCGCTCAAAAAACAAACAAACAGATGAGCCTTCAGCTTGAGCTTAGCCTCACGTTCGGGCCCAGTGGTATTCAGGAAGTGGTTCCGGGAGACAGACCTTTTATTGTTACGTAATGACATTTTTTCCTCCCAAACAAGGCTCAGCTGAGAAGGCGGTGTTCAGTGTTCAGCAGCTCAGGCTAATAATAGGCCTCAGTGCCAGTCAGTGCACAGCCATGGCAGATCTGTTTCAACATCCATCTTTACATTTAGACAGAAAAGCGATGTTTTGGATTGACAGGATTCACTTTTGGAAAAGTAGCATAATGATATACTATACACTGTATTGTTACTTTTTAACACGTTAGAGGAAAATACAAAGACACCTTATTGGTGTGGCTGTATGTTTTGATGTGTTATAGGATAGATAGTTATAGGCTTACGTTGTTTTAGTGTAAGCTAGTTGTTTACATTTTATCTCTCATACGTAACAGTCTCTCAGTATCAGATCTTTTAAAGATGTACCTATTAGAAGCAGAGAAAACAGCTCATACCTTTCATATTATGTTAATGTTGCTCCCATTCATTGTATTCAGGTGAGGAGGAAGGGCCTGCTTGTACGTTTTTAAAATATGTTGAAGCCTTTAGGCCTGGAGATGGTGACGAGAATTACAGCAGTTGTTTTGCACACGATACCCAAGGTTTTATTTGCTGAAGCCTCCTCCTACTGATTTTCACTGCCTTGTTGCTCCCTCTGCTGGCTACATTGTGACTTCAGCATAGTTTCCAGATCTATGATTCCAGATTCTTATCAGCAGCACTAGACCAGCTGAGCTCCATGGCTAGCAGCAGACTTGAGCATAGCAGGGTCTTCCTCAGCAGAGGGCGCAACAACAGCTAAAAGTTGTTGTTCATAAACAAGAAGTGTATTTTCCAAATGACCTTTGACCGTGTTATGATTGTAGCTTTCTGCCTTGTGACTTGCTCAGATCCCTGGTGCATTATCTGAATTGATTAGGATTTAATACATTTAGAAGTTAAAAGTTTCATACTTTTAAGTCATGACTTTCATGACATGTAATGCATTATTCCAACCTATATTATGGGTAATAACAAAATCAGACCCATTTCCACCAAGTGGCTACTAGCCTGGTAAACCCTCCCTCCGGAAATCTTATTTCCATTTGATTCCAGAAATCAAATGGAAATGCGATTTCCAGAGGGAGGGTTTACCAGGCTAACTGGCTACCACATCCACCCTATCCTACAAAAGAAGTTTAATAAATAAATTGAAATCCCAGAGTGGGTAATTAGATGATAGGCATCCATAATATTGTCACGTTATGGGTATTCTAAAACCACTTTTAATTTTCTAAATTTTTATTTCACACAAGTTGAAGCATTATGTCTTTGTTTTGTCTTTTCTGCTCAGTATGTACTTTTATATATTTTTTTCTTATTTTCTTATTTTACTTGATCAGTGTACTATGATCAGTTTTTATTTCTATTTTCTTGTTTTGTTTTTAATATTAATAAATTCAAATTGTATATAATGTAAAATAATCTTTGGATAATACTGAAAATTACTACTCTGCATGTCTCTTAGCCGAGACTATGTTTGTCTCCGCCAGGCCGAAAGGCATGGCTGAGACTTTGTTTTGCACCCTGTCAGTGTGTCCGTCTGTCTGTGTGAGCAGCTAATCTCCGGCACTGTTGGCCCGGTCACTGCGAAACTGTGCGCACACACACTCCCTGGATGCCAAACCAAACCTCTGCCCCAAATTTTCCAGATTGGCCTGTTATAGCACCACCAGGAGGCCGATTTTTGAAAAACACATTTTTGGATATTACTCCTACAGATTTTGTCCAAACATCACGCAAAACAATACACAGTATCTCTATAGTCATGTGATCAACACGGATCTGTCCGATTTTCCATATTCCATCCTGATTGGCTAACATTGGCTTCCAAAGTTTGCAGGATTGGTTTGTTTTGAACAAAATGCCTCAAATCATGAACGCAGCATGCGATTTCCGTGAAATTGTGCACACATTCCCACTAGGCCAAGGAAATGCCACTTGAATTTTTTTGAATCAGCCTCATGGTAGCGCTATAACAGGTCGATTCGTGATTTTACCTATAACTGCACTGATCTGTGTGAAACTTTGCACGCACAATCCCTAGAGGCCAAGGAAAAACCAGTGCTATGCATTTTCACTTCTGCCTTTTAGAGCACCACCAGGAGGCTGACTTTTGTAAAACACATTTTTTGCCATTACTCCTTCAGATTCTGTCCAAAACTCTCCTAAATCGGTACACAGTATCTCTATAGTCATGTGATCAAGATAGATGGATGAGTCCGATATTTCATATTGCTTCCTAATTGGCTAACATTGCCTTCCAAAGTTTGCAGGATAGGTCCGTTTTGAACAAAATGCTGTTCAAATTTCCGTTAAATTTTGCACGCACATTCCCACTAGGCCGAGGAAGAAATGCCACCCTTTTCACATTGGCCTGTTGTAGCGCCACCAGGAGGCCATAATAACCTACCTGACCTGGCGCAGACCTGTGCTCCGAGGAGCACTTTTTCTATTTTTTTATTGATTTACTTTTTTAATGAACATTAAGACAAATTAAATGTATTTAATTAATTTTCAGTAAAAGCCAAAGGTCTAAACTGAGCTCAGAATTTTCTTTTTTTTGTTTTTCAGAAAAATCTTAGGATTTATACGGCATTTTAGAATCATCCTCAGTTATACTGTATACTGTTTGAAATGTACTTGTATGTAATTGAACGAGGCCAGGGGACCTCTGGTATCTGTCAGTGAAATTATTATTGTAATTTAAGCCGGTGTAAGTGATTTTGTTTTTAAACAAACAAACCAACAAAAAGTGTTAAATAGCTCTATTGCAATCATTGTTATAATACAGGATACAGGATAAACAAATTGAATTGGCAGTGATGAAAGAAAAAAGAAAAGTGAAGCTGTATAGGGGAGAGCTGGATGGGGAAACACCCTGTTACTGAAATATCACTCTGTAGCAATGATTACTACCTAAATAGAACTTGTTATGAAAAATATCACTTACATCCCCTATAATAACAGACTACGAGTCATGTATAAGTCGTGCTAGACACAAGTCAGTACAAAAGTAACAGTCCAGACAAACAGCCAGCACACACACTACAATAATGGGCAGAATGCTAAAGGAGCAAACCAAATATGAGTCTACAACTGCAGTGTGTGTGCTCTACAAAACGAAGAGCTTTAGGATTTACCCATAACTGAGGTGATCGCTATACTCACGTTTGTTCTTCATGCACGCTAATCAGATATTCACGAGAAGAGAAAAAGCAATGTTGGCTTAATTGGCTTCGTTTGACCAACCTGACTGTTAGTGTGGTCTGCAGTTTTACAGGGTGAGTAATCCTCAATCAGAGTTAATTCATTGCAGAAGGTGTCTCCCTCGCTGCACTTGGGGCTGCTCATGGCCAAGGCAAGTTGACAGCAGACAAAGACAGGGCCTTTTGTACAGTAATAGTATATTCATTAAATACTGACAGTAGGCCTATGTTAATTTTACTAAGTAACCTATAAGTTAACAAGACAGTAGCAACAAATAATGATATTATTCGATCACAGACAAAATCAGGTGATTGTAATCAAATAGCAGGTATTCATCATTAAATTACAACCATGGCTGTTGCATTGTGCCATATTGGAGAGCAAAACCTGTGATGAGAATACTATGCATGTAGCAAAACATTTGCCACTATTATTAAGCCACTGGGATTAAACTATTTCAGAAACTGAACAAATTACGTCTTTGTTTTAAACTCATGAACCCCCAAAACACAAGTAATTAAATTGGCTGGTTCTTCTTTTACAAAAGTCCAAAACTCATGTAGCCTGTCCTTTGCACTGTACATGCATAACAACAATGGTTTGTTTTTTTAACAGAAGATGGTAAATATTAGTCATCTTGTCTGGCATTGGTATTGTATGCCAGAATTGTATTGTATTGGCATTGAAGACCTCAAAGTCAGATGAAACTAGAAAAAGTGCTCCTCGGAGCACAGGTCTCCAGGTCTCCAGCCAGGTCAGGTAGGTTATTGTGGCCTCCTGGTGGCGCTATTATAGGCCAATGTGAAAAGGGTACCATTTCTTCTTAGGCCTTTCAAGGCAATCTGACACTGCATTCATGGTGATTTGAGGCATTTTGTTCCAAAAATGTGTATGGCTAAATTAGACCTACTGGTGGCGCTATAACAGGCCAATGTGAAAAGGGTGGCATTTCTTCCTCGGCCTAGTGGGAATGTGCGTGCAAAACTTCACGGAAATTTCACGCTCCGTTCATGAGGCGTTTTGTTCAAAACAGACCTCTCCAGCAAACTTTGGAAGCCAATGTTAGCCTATTAGGATGGAATATGAAATATTGGACACATCTGTCTTTATCACATGACTATAGAGATACTGTGTACCGATTTGTGTGATTTTTGGACAGAATCTGTAGGAGTAGGAAAAATAATAAGGTTTGGACAGGTCGCACACTTTGCACGCACACACTAGGGAGTGTGCGGGCAAAGATTCACACAGATCGGTGCAGTTATAGGTAAAAACGTAAAGTGGCCTTTTATAGCGCCATCATAAGGCTGATTTGAAAATTTTCAAGTGCCATTTCTTCCTCTGCCTTGTGGGAATGTGCAAAATGTCATGGAAATTGCATGCTGCGTTCATGATTTGAGGCATTTTGTTCAAAGCGAACCAATCCTGCAAACTTTGGAAGCCAATCTTAGGCAATCAGAATGGAATATGGGAAATCGGACAGATCCGTGTTGATCACATGACTATAGAGATACTGTGTACCGATTTGTGTGATGTTTGGACAAAATCTGTAGGAGTAATATCCAAAAATGTGTTTTGCACAAATCTGCCTCCTGGTGGCGCTATAACAGGCCAATCTGAAAAGTTCAGGGGCAGAGGTTGGCATCCAAGGAGTGTGTGTGCACAGTTTCGCAGCGACCGGGCCAACGGTACCGGAGATTAGCTGCTCACAGACAGACATACGTACGGACGGACGGACGGACGGACAGGGTGCAAAACATAGTCTCGGCCATGCCTTTCGGCCTGGCGGAGACAATCAGCACAATGTGTGACTCCTCACAATCTGTTCCCAAAACGCTCAGAATTGTAGAGCTGGGACATCCCAATAAAAATATAGCACAACACTGAGGCCTGGGCCGTAGTGTGACGGTCCAGGCACTCTAGGCTGCAATGCCAGCCTGACAGCATGCCGCGGGGTCGACTCCTTTCCCGACGACCTTTGCTGCGTGTCACCCCACCATCTCTCTCCCCATTTCCTGTCAGCCTATTTTCCCTATCCCTTTCTAAATAAAGGCATAAAAAGCCCCCAAAAAATATTTTAAAAACAATTTAAAAAAAAAATAGAACAACACAACAAAGGTGCGCATACACGCGTACACACGCGCGCACACACACACACACACACACACACACACACACACACACACACACACACACACACACACACACACACACACACACACACACACACACACACACACACTCTCTCTGGTCGGAAATTCATAGCTGCTTTCTAGGAGCACTCAGGGCGCACAATGATAAATGCATTTAAATGGCTTTGATGATAAGCTGGCACCACAAGAAACCTCTAAGTTTAAGGAACTCACCATGTCAAACATGGACGAAACTTGGACATCAAACATGGTTGCAGGGGATGATGTAATAAAATTCACAGCCAATAAGGAGACACTGGGGTTTATCTGGGCGAAAAGGAACTAAAACACAGTGGGAAACAGCAGCAAGCTGGCAGCCAGCAGCACCGTGTTTTCAACAAAGTCCCCACCATGCTGATGGGGAATCCCAGCCGGTCTACTGTAATGTAAAAACACCTTGTGAAGTACTGGAGGCCAGAATATATTTGGCAATGAATGTGCTACTAGTGATAGTACCATGCAAATTAGCCAACCGGGATACTAGTCCAAAGACATTGAATATTTTAAGAGATGGAAATCACAAAATGAAAAAGAGAGTGAACATGTTTTCAACAGTGTGCGTTCATTTGAATGATGTGGTCTCCATCATCATGTAATAATAATAATAATAATAATCATTATAATGTTATAAATATACCAGTAGCGCTTATCATACTGTTATGTTAAATCAAAGTAGTAAAATATGCCATGAATATAAGGTGCCTTTTGCACCTTATATTCATATTTTACTACTATTTACCACTGAAAAGTAACAAATGTAAAATGGGGTGCCATGGACGAAACATTATGTATAGCGGAGCGCTTAGCCCCAAAAGATTGAGAACCACTGCTATAGAGGCCTGTCAACATGCAATTCCATTATGGGGTTGACTGGATGTTCATGATCGTTTCTTTTGTAAGAAAATAGGCTGCCCCTCCCACAAATTTTGGAAACCAATGACAGGCAAACCGCATGGAATATCAAAGCGCTCATTGTCACATAACTCCCAAGATAATTTGTACCTAATTTGGTGAATTATTTTTTGACATTTGTAACATTTCTGGCGGCACCTCTGAGTCTAACCCTGCGTTTTAACAGCGGGCAACTCCGGGCGATGCCGGGCGATATCGCCCAAAAAGATAAAGAAAATCCATCTTTCATCGCCCCCCCGCCCACTTCGCCCGATCGCCCGCTCTCATAGACTTTCATTATATTTTTGGGCGACGTCGCCCAGAGTTGCCCGCTGTTAAAACGCAGGGTGAGTGAAAGCGTTTTTGGCTCTGCGTTGTTTAGATAGTTCAAGATTTTGGGCATATATTTTAAAAATAGGCCCCTCCTGCAAACTTTGGAAGGCATCCATAGCCAATCGGAATGAAATACGACAATCTGAATGATACGTATGTTTATCACATAACTCTAGAGTGCACCGATTTGTGTGAGTTTCAGTCAAAATCTGTAGGAAACGTGTGTTTTGAAGAAAATGCAAAATGGCTTGCATTAATGGACGACTTTGCCCATTTTCAACCTTTGTATAACTGGTCCTCCCTAATGCTCATTATAATATGGTACCATTTTTGTCTACTCGGTCTGTGTCTCAGAGGAAAACTGTGGACAGTTCAGAAACCCACCTACCAGTGACATCATCGATGGTGAATCCAAGCTAATGGAAACTGCAGGCTTTCTATACCTGGAAAGTTGGCATGGAAGCCATTCTTCTCACGTTAATTCAAATCAAAAGAAAAAAAAAAAATCTTGTTAAAAAAAAACAATGATGTCACTGGTAGGCAGGTTTCTGAAGTGTCCATAGGGACACAGACAGAGTAGATTTTTTATATATCATTTTATCATGAGCATTAGTGAGGACCATTATATGAAGGTTGAAAATGGGTGAAGTCGTCCTTTAACTATTAGCTATAACAAGCAATCATTAGCTGAGGATGTATAGAGTACACTCACACTGTAGCTGATATGAACCTGGTTGCACAAATGTCATTGATGATATTGGCAGTTGACCCAGTGTCTGGACAACAGAAGTCACAATTGGTTTGTCTCTGCATGCCATTGCCTTGCACAGCAATATATTGCATATTATTTTTTGTCATATTATTTTGTAAAAAAAGACCTTTGAGGGAGGATAACTTTGGCCATTTATCTCAAATACCTTTCCCCCAAGCAATGATGATTTTTTTGGGGACTTGAATTGTAACCGTGACAACAGGTAGAAGCAATTCTAGTTATTTCTAAAAGAAACCCTTGATCATTGAAGTGACTCGCATATCAATTATCAGACCCAGACATAATTCGATTTTTTTTCTCCTGAATATCGGGGGCGGGGGTCACGACCCAGCGGATGAATACACTACATCAAGGACTATAACCTTCACCTTCTTACCACCACCACCACCACCAACAACAACAACAACAACAACAACACCTTACTTTGAATAAATAATGTCATGACAAATTTTGGGGGAAATAGCTCACCCATCTTATGGACTTTTGGTGAATGATATCATTACAGTAATGTGGCTGTAAACAGACAGTGAATACATGTTCTAATCTATAAATATAACACTGATGTGATGTCGAAAGCCAGAACAAAGTAGTTCCTCCTAGCGGAAGAATCAGTGTTGCCATGTCATTTTATTATAAGCGACTTTGGGCTTCTTTTTCTGTAAGGTTGCTTCTAAATATTGGTGGTTGCAGGTTTTTTTTTTGGGCTTGTTTCTAAAGTTTGATTGATTGATCGAATACTTTATTTAGAAAGACATGGAAACAGTACATGGTAGTACAATTCACAATACAAGGTCCTCTAAACTGGATCGCTCATAAAAGCACTTGGCTTATTTAAAATAAGATCCCTGTGCACTCAAATCATGATGACGTTTAAGAAGACATACAAATATACACTACTATGCAGAACGTCATACAATCAGCTTACAGGGTGCTGGTATGAAAAACAAGAAATATGTACAATAGACAGTTTTAGGAGGGGGGTTGGGGGGGGGGGTGTAGGTTAAGACTTTAACAGGGGCCAGTTTGGAATTGCAGCCTCCTGAAGGTGATTCTTTAGGGCAGTTTTGAAAGTGAGTAGGGTTTTACACGCCTTTACTCCTTTGGGTAGGGCATTCCACATTTCTGTTGTATAGCATGAGAAAGAGTTCATTCACTTGCTTGTGCCAAATCTGGGTTGAACATGATCAGTGGAGCTGCCTCTGGTGTTATGATCGTGGACTTCATTTACGTTTTGGAAGTATTTTGACAAATACAGGGGGATCCCAATGTTGTGTCGAATCTTGTAGACCAGGCCCATAGCAAGTTGCTGTACTCTGTCCTCAACCCTGAGCCAACCAACCCTAGCTAAATGAGCAGGGGTTAGATGGGTTGTATGATTGAGGCCAATCTTGTAGCCTTACCAGTTTGTTTTGGGATGTCTGAAGCCTTGTTTTAAGGCCTTAGTGGTGTTGTGATACCATGGGAAGCTGTAGTTGCTTATTAGGGCGTGTTTCCTAATGTTGTTTTAACCAGTGGTTCTCAAACATTTTCATGTCAAGGACCCCCAAAATTAATATTATATTTGTAGAATCAACCTCCTGAAAATAGTTTGTGGCAGAGACTCCCATACAAGATTTTTCGCGTTGCGTTGTGTGCTTGTAGATCGGCTATTTTCAAATGGCCAATGTATTCTAACACCAGTGCTGAGCTCATGTGGCTTCCTTTGGACTTGTTTTCCTAGACCTTGCTGCTTGTTTCTCTCGCGGAACCTGGCAACGCTGGGAAGAATCGCGGCGGAGGTATATTGCAGTAGTTCCAGGCCTCTCAGCTGATGTGAAGGTAGCAGCAGGGCTCAGGCGATAGAGAGAGAGAAAGAGGAGCTGGTGGTGCACTGTCTGTCTGTTACAACTACAACACTGGAACAAATAGGTAACAATGACACAAAACATACTGACATCCTGGCCAACAAACGTCTCTACATCATTGTTGACTATGTAACGAAATACTACGGGGGGGAACGATAATTTGTTGTGTTGTTGCGAAAATATCTCGAGTCATGTTCCTGCTTTGCTGTTTTTTGTGTGTTAGTTGGGAGAAAAAATGTACCAAGAGGCCATTTCGTTTGTTCAGCTAAACTAACGTACAGCGAGCTAAAACTAGCGTGACAGCCCGCAGACAGTCCCGTTAAAAACATCTCCCACCAGCTCACCGTATTGGCGTTTAGAACTATCATTGATTGTGGTCGTTTTGTTTTAAACAATAACCTACTGGCCTCTTGTCGAGTTGGCAGTTATTTGTTAACGCGTTAGCTTGGCGACAACAAGGCTTTGCTAACGTCCATTAGCTTGCAGTGCCACAGCAGCTAGCTGCTATCAGTGTTGCCATGTTTGCTTATTATAAGCGACTTGGGCTTTTTTTCTCTCTGTAAAGTTGCTTGTAAAAATTGGTGGTTATTGCGTTTTTTGGGGTCTTGTTTCTTAAGTGTACTTGCTTATTCAGGCTTTCCAATGTTTTTAATTATTATTTAAAGTGGTTCTCAAATATTTTCACAAGTGTTTTGTGCCCCAGGGAGCATTTGTGTTAGAATGTTTAAAAAAGAAAAAAATCCAAATATTCCACATTTTATTGCAAGAGTTTTAGAAAATGGCAGATCTACAAGCCCGCGACGCGTTATAAGCTCGTATTTCAAACAGCCGATGCAGAATAGGTTTTCAAGTTCTCATGTGGCATATAGTTGCTTCTTTTGGGCTTGTTTTCATCGACCTGGTTGCCTATTTCTCTCACCAAATATGGCAACGCTGCTAGCTGCTACGCTAACTTCACAATGTTTACACGACTATACCCTGTAACCGGATATCGATGCGGTCAACAAATTCTCCTTTAGCCAGATAATCTCAACGAGGAAACTCTTTGTAAATGCTACATAATTGCCACAGGCCATACAGCTTGCATTTATTTATTGACAATCAGCATTAACCCAGTGGACGAATAATAGACATCGGCTGACTCGTTGTATTAAGTCATCTATTTTGTCTTGTAACGTGAACGGGTGATCTGATCAGTGCATGTAAATTAACTTTGTTAATCCGTTTAATCAACTAGCTAGTTAAGCTGCTCGCTTAAATGGCATCGTCGCGACTTGGCTATATAGCGACAGGTCGTGCTAACGGTGGCTAATGCAGAAGTAGTGAATCTGGCCTTTTCGTTAGCAGCAGTTTACCTTGTGATCATCATCATCCTCTCACTAGCCAACGGGTTTGCTAGCTGTGTGTGTTTGTGTTCACGTTGACAGCTGGTAGGAGTTTGATACTGGGCCTGAGGTTGGCTATAGCTAACGAGCTAACGCTGGCCTTTCGATTTTTCGACTCATAAACAAACCCAGACTGGCTCTGCTTGCGCCAGACACTTATTTATGATATAAATATTGATATATTTTTCTCTCAACTGAAGCTTTTGCTGGTCAACCAACTCAATATGCCAGTAAGTGAATAATAATAATAACTTTATTTATATAGCTCCAGACATGAGTCACAAAGTGCTGCACAAACATAGGACAGAATGCACTAAAAAAAAGAAGCAAGAATTTCTCAAAGATAATAAACGAGTCAAAAATAATAAAAAAAGCTAATATAAATGAGTGAAGGAGTCATGTCAACGCACTTCTCCTGCCAGGTTTAAGAGCAGCTCGCGTCGGATTTTTTACTGCTTACATTAACAGCAAACATCTCGTGTGAAGACATTATTAGTCCAACCGATATGCTGCCATTTTCCATGGAACATCTCAGGTGATCGTAATGGTAGTTCTTCTCCACACATATAAGGCAATAATGACCTTTAGTTCTTCTTTGCGAATGCATTTCTTCTCGTGTTTTTGAGGGCGTACTAAGAGGAATGGATGTAGTTGTTTCATGCCTCACATGGTGCATTAAGTGTGATAGTGGGCTCTATTTAATGCACATCCACCCGGTGCGGCAGCTACGCATTTTCATGTCACCACAGCTAACTGAAGTTAGCCCCACGGAACTTAATGTAGGGGTCGCTTTACTATTTGTTTACCACTTTACCCATGTAGATACCGTTACGCTATTAATTAAACACTCAAACCGTTTGATAGCCGTTTTGTTTTGTAACATACAGGGCGTTTACGCGGCTCTGTTAAGAAAAGTGTGCGTTTACTGGCAATAATGTATGGGATTAATAGATTCTGAGGCTAAACATGTTAGCTGGTAATGCTAGCGAATGTAGCAAACTACGTCAGAATTGTAGGCCGCTGTAAATCATGGGGTGTAAAATTCGGAATTCTCTTTGGCATATTAATGTTTTTTGAATGGATATGCGTTTATTGCCGATATTTGCTTCGAACTCTGTACTATGTGCGTTAGTTGATTAAACGCTGTAATCGACTGTGCGACGCCAGTTGTCAGAATGGACGAATAAACAAAGACGAGGATGCACTGTCAATGTAGGCCTAAAATGGCCTTGTGATTTTTCCAAGTGTGGCGTATTTTTTTGAGTAATTATCATGATTTTAGGATCTAATTCCAGATGAAATGCTAAATTCCAGATTGTAAAATATTAAATTGTACCGTACCAACTGTATACACTATTGATAAAACGTCTTAGGTTTATGAAGTTTTGCATTTCATGTTGTAATCTGTCCTAGCAGTTCACTAGCAGGTAGTTTGACTCATGATAATAAGATTAAGCTTAGTTTCTAGAGGAATTTACCCATGCCTGCTAATATGATATCCTGGTGACAATATCCCACAATGCTATGCTGCCACTAATTGTTAGACATCTAAGGATGTTCAATAAGCAGCCCAGAATACACACTTATTATATAACTAGAAATTACGACATGGCTGCTTGACAGTATGATTTTAACTATGGCTCACTTGAGTATTTGTCTTATAGATAAGTACAGATTCCTCAATGGTCTAAAATGAATATTGATAAACATTACGATCTCAGAAGTAAATGCCCTTTTAAAAGCATAGTATGCATTTAATAAGTATTTCTTGTCAATTTGGGTAACTTTGAAGATTCATGTTGATGAAGAGTTATGGCAATCTGTTCATGGTCTTCCTGGTTAGGGTAACCTAACCTCTCTGTCTAGACCAAAACGTGTTAGCAGCCTGACGTAGCAAAAATAAATAATGTGAATCATTCTGAGTTGTTTTTTATCTTAGGATATTTCCACTCATTACGTTTGGTAACCATAGTATAATGTTGCACAAAATAAGTAATGGAGACTCAGTTGTTTGTTTGTTGACTTAGCCTGTGGTATATTGCAGAAGGAAATTGTAGCCATTTTGTTGGACACAGACCCTCAGATCTAGCATTTACAGGGCATTCAAATAGATTTTATTGATTGGCATTGTCGTGTGCTGGTATTGCATTGTTTTCAGTGACCCTGGAAAATGTAAGGACACTTAAAACATCCCACCTATACAAAACAAGTTATTCAGGGTTTTTTATACCTGTAATGGGGCATAGTCTGCGTAATCACTCAGGTTTCAGCCTAGTCGATTGAATATTCTCATTAAAGGTATTTTAAGTCTAGTATTGTTTTTTTGAAGTGGTGAGGTTAGCCACAACGTGAAACTGACGGCAGTTGAAGGATTTAGACAATAGATAAATCATTTGGTTTTGAAGAGAATCGTCAGGTCACCAACGACAACACACACATTCTTTCAGTGCTCATGTGGTTTCTGTCTCTCTTGCTTTCCCTTCAGTGAATGGTAGTGTCTAGAAAGGGTATGTCCCTTCAGGAGAGAGGTGCCAATGTCCAACCGGCCTAATTCCAATCCAGGGGGGTCACTGCGCCGTTCACAGAGGAACACTGCTGCGGCCCAACCACAAGACCACACAGTCACGGGAAGGTGAGTTGACCTGGTCACCCAATCATTTTCAATTCTATTAGACGGTGCATATGGAAAGTTTTCAGACCCTTTCAATTTTTCCACATTTTGTTTCAGACTCAAAATGGATACAATTATTTGCTTTGTCTCATCAATCTATACACCATGCTCCACAATGACGAAGCAAAAACAGTTTTGTTATGTTTGCATTTTCTACATTTCTTAAAAACAAGAAATATTTACTTAATATTTATTTATGTAAGTATTTAGACCCCTGCCCTCACTTAATGCTTGGTTAAACCACCTTCGGCCTGGCCTTGAACGTGACAATCTTGGGTCTCGATTAATCCTACAAGATTGGCACTTTTCTTTTGGAAGTTTCACGCATTCTTGGCAAACTGGTTCAAGTTCAGCCAGGTTGGATAGGAGCATCGGTGCACAACTAATTTCAGGTTTGTCCAGCGATGCGCCACTCAAGAGGTTTCCTGTGTTGTCTTTAACTGGATACAATTGTAAACAATAGCCAAGTCGGAGAATACATCTATATCCATTTGGCCAATCATATGCTTCACTGCAGCTCTCGTGGTATGCTTTGTATCGTTGTCTTGTTCAAATGTAAACCTATTAAGTGGTGCTGCTAGTCGGCATAGAAATACGTCGGTTAAACTATTAGATGACTATAATGACTAGCCAACAAATGCTTTTAATTTTGAAACCATGCCTTTTCAAAGAATAAAATCCCACCGTACTTGGCTGAATTGCTCAAGGTTCTTTATGTCCCTGAGTCGCATCTATAAGGCAGTAATCGAGCAGTTTGAAGTTTTGTAGTCTTACAAACATCACGTAAGGGGAAAATACACACCAGCATGCAACGGCCATCAAAATTCACTGGTGCATACTTTCATTCAGCCAAGTTGGATGAATAATGTTTTTTTTATTTTTATTTCAAATGAGAAATACATGATTTTATAATTGTCATTTGCATTTTTGTAGGATAACCAAACCATGAGCATAATGCATGGTCGCAAACGACTGCTTTTCTACTATATATTTCAATATTTTATTATCTCTTTTTCAGATGAGGTTTGGCCTTATCGACTGAAATGTGCTCAGTTGGCTGTTTTCTGAGTGTTCCCTTAATTTAAGAATAATGGGTAAAATAAAAACACTTCACCCCAGCCTTGAAATCCTGAGCACTGGATTGCTTTATACTCTGTATCCATCTTTCCATCTATCCTAAGTGGTCTACCAGCCCCTGTCGCAGATAAACATGCCTAGATTGCCCACAGCATGATACTTTTACCACTGTTTGTCTGTAGGGATGGTATTAATGAGGTGTTATTCAGTGCCTGGGTTACGCCATACGTAGAGTTCAATCTTCGTTTCATTAGACCAGAGCATCTTGCTTCTTATGGTCTGAGAGTTTTTCAGGTCTCTCTAGACCATATTGACACGACGGCCATTTTGCTATTAAGTTAATGAAATGCCACCCTGTTTTTTCAATGCAAAATTCCAATATGGCCATTGTGTGAATATGGTCTATTGGCAACCAGCTAGCAGGATGTCATGTCATGCTTCAGTTTGACCACTCTACCATTCAGTTAATAATAATTAACTGAGTGGTGGTGGTGGTGCTGCACTTATATTTGTCCTTCTGTAATATTCTTCCGCCCCCACAAAGGAACTCTAGATCTCAGTCATTGTGACCATTGGGTTCTCATTTACCTGTCTGATCCATGCCACCCACCATCCCTGATTACTCAGGTAATAGTCAGTTTGTCTGGGTAGCCAGATCTAGGAAGAACGTTGGTGGTTCCAAATCTCTTCATTTGAGAATGATGGAGGCTACCATGCTTTTGAGCACTTTCAGTCCGTCAGAAATATTCTTGTATCCTTCACCAGATCTCTGGCTTGACGTGATCATGTCTTGCAGGTCTACAGACAGACAATTCTCTAAATCTCATGGCTTGGTTTTCAATCTGACCAACACCATCAACTGTGAGACCTTATATAGACGAGTTTGTCCCTTAGTTATGTCCTAGTAAGTTATGAAGGATCTGAAGGACCATTGGTAGAAGTAGGATGTACCAGAGCTCAATTGCAAGTGTCATAACAAAGATTTGATTAATTCAATGTAAATAGGTTATTTGTAATGAATACAAAACACTCCAAAAATCGATGCTTTGTCATTATGGGGTATTCTGAGTAGATCGATATGAAGAATGTTTTTTTCATCCACTAACATGAGACAGTAACATAAAATGTAGAACATTTGAAAGGTTCTGAAAACTTAACGTATGCACTGTATTCATTGTTGACCGGATTCACGCTTTTCTGAAAATCTGTAATGCATCTTGAGAGTATGGGTTAACCTGACAGTAAAATGTATAACATTAATTTCATTGTGCAGATTTGTCATTTATTTAGTGGTCTGTAACTTGACTATTGACTAGTATGAGATTATAGGTTGTGTTGATAGCCATCAGATTGCCTTAATTTTCTTCTTAGATCAACAGGGATTCTTTTGTGCCGTATTTTGACTTGTATCACAGCTCTCATTTACAACAAAAAGTAATGCCCTTGGGGTATTACTTTTTGTTGTAAATGATATTAAGACCAAGTTTTTGATTGATTGAATACTTTATTAACAGTTTGCAAAAAGTACAGTGGTACAGTTATACAATAATGCTAAAAGGATGACACAAAAGCCCTGGGGGCTTGTTTCCATTGTGGTCCTATGTATTCAATTAATCAAGCTTAAAGTCAAATAAAAACCCTAAGGAATTGATTAAGTTTCATTATGTGGAGTGATTACGCAAACCCACACATGTTGTTTGGTCTTTTAATTTTCAACCTTACAGGTTGCAGTCAGAGCAGGTAAAACATAAAGCAAATTCCCCTCCTGAAAGTAGAAGACCTAATTCTAAGGCTCCCAAAGCCACGCCCAGCTCAGCCTCTGGCCAGTCCAGAGGGCACAGCTCAAGAAGGTACCCCTTCTCTCTACTTGGCACTCAGTATGTGTGCGTGTATATGTGGGGTATGCACTGGGTGTTTTTTTTCTTTTCTTCAAATAAGCATCATACTTGATACAATTCATAAAGAACTCTTCTCCATTTGTTTGTACCTTTTTTAGGGATGGGACGTTTAAATGGTTAACCGTGTACACAAAAAAATCTATCTGTTAAAACGAATTAACCAAAAATGTAAAATAACCCATTTTAATCATATAAAAATATATTGAATGTAATTCTAACTCATACAAGACTATTAATAGTATTACATGCTCATTCTGTTTTTAAAGTGACTGTCAGCAGTTCTCAGACTGGATTAATTGGTTCTAAAATTGCTTCATTCAATTATGTGATGCACACTGATTTTTTTTAATTTTAACCACAGTGAGGTGCCAATATGTGTTACTAGTAGTGACAGCTGAACCACTCTACTCTTTTCAGAGCCATGCAATTAACTTTAACTTTATCCATTAATACAATTCATGAATCAAATTTCCAATATTGCTGGCTGCCATGAAATCTATATAATGACAGCAAAACGAGGTTCACGTTAAGGGATAAACAAGGCTTTCTATTCTACACATAAACATAGATATGTTTTACTAATGTTTTTAATGGTCTGTCTTTTAAAATGGATACGTTTCCAGAAAGACTAAAGACTGTTTAACTTTATTTATTTTAAATATTGTTGTATGATCTGTTGGTAATGAGACATTTGGCTTTGTTAGCTGGGATAAAGCACTGACTTAATTTGCGTTACATACAGTACAATACAGTAGCTTTGTCAACACTGGTGCTGTGCACTGCAAAGTTAATTATTAAATATGATGTCACACTATGATTTTAACGCTAACACCCCCAAGAGTACATATTTACCCCCCAAAAATGCCTAAACGCCCATCCCTAGCATCGTTTTTATTTTCCTCTGTAGATCTGAATGAGGTTGAATGAGGCATTGTATATGATGACTTTTATCATTGAAAGTTTGAGCAATGTCCTAAGATGGGCTCTTTTTCCTTTCCCACACTCTTGACAGAAGCGGTCTCACTCTTTCCGTGGCTTCATTTGTGCTTCAAGACGACCCAGAGGCTGCAGGGACATCGGAGCAAGAGCGCCCAGGCCACCAGTCAAAGAGCAAAAGTACCCGAGGGCTAAAGCGAAGTTTGGCCTCTGACCACAATAGTACCTATAGCCCAACCCCTTCTAAGAAGTCCAAATCACTCCCACCACTCCCGCCACCCAGCGAACATACAGTTGAGACCAAGAAGGGCCCGACCAAGTCTAAGAAGAGACCTCAGGCATCAGAGCCACCTGCATCTTCAGGTCGAGGCCAGAGCAAGAAGAGCGGGGCCTCTGGGCCCTCCCCCTCACAGAAACGGAAGAAAGCAGACTCCCTCCCCGCTCTGAGCAGCACTGCTGGGTCCCTCCCCAACCGTACAGAGGGCAGAACTGCAAAACCCACCAAGCTGGCTTCTAAATCGGCCGCCTCAGCCAAAGCTGGGTGTAGCACCGTGACGGACTCCTCTTCTTCAGCCTCCACATCTTCCTCCTCCTCCTCTTCCACAGGCATCAATAACACCGCCCCACAGGGTGCCCGGGTCAAACAGGGCAAAGACCAGAACAAGGCACGCCGTTCTCGTTCAGCCTCCAGCCCTTCTCCCCGCCGAAGCACCCGTGACAAGGAGCAGGCCAAAGCTGCCGGCTCTTCCAAATTCGAGTGGGCAGCCCGCTTCAACCCCAAAGTCAACCTGCCAAAGCCCAAACTGTCCCTACCCGGATCCTCCAAGACTGAGACCTCTAAGCCTGGGCCCTCAGGATTACAGGCCAAACTAGCAAGTAAGTGACAATTGTTTATTTGTTTGTAGTTTCAGAAAAAATGCCAAGTAAAATAGGCATATTTTGAAGCAACAGGAAAAGATTTGCCGCTGTTTGGCCATGTAGCTATTTCCCATCTTGCTGCCATCCATTTTATAGGACCACTTTATATTATTTTCCCTCTCATCCAGTGATGAAAAACGACGAGATGGAGTTGGTTGAAGGATAGTGTGTTAGTGTCATGTGTTTTACATACGCAACGCACGCACGCTTGCATATGTACATATGCGTACATGAGAGTGTGTTTGTTTGTGTAAACTTGCCATATTGATGTTTATAAGTTAAGGAGAGGATTATTACAGGAGTATTCTGGCTAGAGTTTAGATGGTCAAGAGTGTTGTTGCTGTGGGGATGGGATAGAGGTTACGTCTCTGGGATTAAATGTCACAGGATCTGTGGTCCTAGCAGTGTCACAGCTTTAGTTTCAGAAGCCCTATTGGGACCTGATACGGCTGGTGTTACTGCCTCTCACTGAAGGCACAAACACACACACACACAAACACACACTACTGGGAAAAGCCCCGCAGACACTCAGTTGTCATTAGCAGCATGGTGGCTATGTACACATACACAGGGATAAAGCGGAAAACAAACCTCCATGCATGTAGCCTAAGTGATATGACACTTATGTGCACGCATTACAGATAAACACATTTGCTCACCCCTTTCTCATTGCTCACATAGTCAGCCATGTGTGGTGGGGGGTTAGTTATGTGTCTAGCTCACAGAAGAGCTTGCAGGCTTCACCAGGAGCAGAGGGACTGGCTCAGATTTCAGCCTGTGTCAAAAACGGTGGACTAGAACTGGAGGACTTATAAATTCAGCTGAAGGCTGTTCATTGTGGAACAAATGGTCATTGTACAGGTAGGGCAGGCAGACATTTGGGACCGTATATTCATAAGCAGTTCTCGAAACGTGAGTACTGATCATAACATTTACAGTATGTGGTCAAGGGACTCTACTGATCCATGCACTGTACTCGCTATCATAGAAGTAGTATGAAAGTGTGCTGAGTGAGTGCTTGATATTTACAAGTTTCATGAGCAATACAGTTGGCATTGAGGAATTCATTCCCTATGCTAGCAGTGCATAGTCTGGCTACATTGTGTTGTGGGAATTGTGTTATGGGACGGAGCTTGTTGATTGAAGGTCAAATTCAGTTTGTATAGGCTCTTATGGAAAGTAGAGCGATTGCATACCAAATACCAACTGCTGCAGTTGAATGGTTTTTGTGCATTAATAGAATGCGTGGTTCATAAATGCACAGTATGTAAGTGACTCAGTGAGCGTTAGCTGATCAGTTCAACCTTTGGGCAAGCCGCTCTGGCTAGCGAAGGAAAGGGATGGTAACTGAGGCAGGGCAGCGCGTGCCATGGGACCTGGCCCCAAATGGTCAGACCCCTCCCTAAGTTGATCTGACTGCCTGGCTGGCTGGTCCACCAGCTGACCCGCAACACATTTCAGGGTGAGGAAAGACATGACATGTAGCCCTGTAGTTTTCTTTAGCCTTTTCTTAGGCTTGCCATTACTGCCCTTTCTTGGCTTTTGTCACACACTCATCCTTTCACCCATGGCTTGCTTCAGTCACTCTCAACAGAGATTGTAATGGTGAGTAGTAGTCGTCATGCCGAATGTTTGTATGGTGCTCCTGTGAGAGAAACACGGTGGCAAAATTTTAACCGTGCTGGTACTGTACATTGAAGGTTAGAGGTCATCCAACATTGCAATTTTAGTTATTTTTCTCATATCCTTTAACTTGTTATTCACTTGTCGTTAAAGTTTTTGCAAATAGTTTTGTGGTACATTTAGCCGCACAGGTTTCACATGAAGGTTGTCCTGTCATATGGGCATAGTGAAGTTTCTATTAATACTCTGCTGGATGGGGGCACAGGGCTCTAAACAACTCTACAGCTACTGCTGTCTAGACCCATCACTGTTTTGAATGGTGACCCTAGCTGCACCAGTCCTTGCTCTCGCAGCCATGTGGTCTTGTTTTCAATAGTCTTGATTTCAATAGTCGAAAGAGTGTGTTCGGCTGTTCGCACAGCGCGTTTTCCAATCGCCATCTTTTATTACATTAAAACTATGGGGAGTGAATGCCAAACTCTCTGAAAATGGCCACCCCCTTGAAAGCGCTGAGCTACTTTTTTTGGCAGTTGAGAAAAGATAAAATTAAAAAAGCTCTGTTATGGACTGTTTTTCTTTTGTTGTAGTTGTAGTGGGTCATTGTAAAAACAGATTTTGCATTGAGTGACCTGCTCTTTGAGTGTATATACAGTATATGACTATATACAAAACAAAAAAAGCTATCGACAGCACTTTTTCCACACTGAACACGCCCCAACTGCACTGCAATGATAACAATATATAAGAGGCTCTTTTCTCTTGTTGCAGAGCTTGTCACCTCTTTATGTACCATAGTCAAATGTGCTTGCTCCACCCAAAACATATTTGAGTTTGCCTTTTGTGTTCAATAATTAAACCCAGCCATTCGCCCCAACTTGGGGTTATGGGTGCCTTAGTTTTCTCAAGTAAGTTGGCCACAAACCACTGTAATAAGTAGCCTTTATGTATCAATTGAGCTATGCACTGTGGATATTGTGTTTGATGCTTGCCCGTGGTATGTAGTCCATAAGAGATTGTAACTGTGCTGTGTTATTTCATTTAGGTTTGAGGAAGTCCACTAAGAAGCGCAGCGAGTCTCCTCCAGCAGAGCTCCCCAGTTTTCGGCGGAGCACACGCCAGAAGACCACGGGCTCCTGTGCCAGCACCAGGTACTGGTCACACGGGACTTCAAGTTGTACAAATAAGAAAAGAAATGGCAGTCTTTTGGTAACAAACGATAGAGAGCAGCCCTTAACCACTTAAACCCTCTAGTCTTAGTGAAACGGACGGAGTTGCAATTTAGTTAGACTGTTTTTTTTCCGTCTACACTACAACAGATCTCCAATCTACATGCTCACAGCGCATTGCAATGCATCTGCGTTAAATTTGCCAACGTTTTGCTGGTAGATAAGAAACTCATGAGGGCTGAAAAAGTTTCAGGGCATGGCTTGAATATTTACCTGGAAATGTATAGCGGCCTGTCAGAGTAAAACTGTTAACATTTAATGACATCCAACTGCAATCCAATCTAAATGCAAGACAACTCAACTAACACTGTCGGCTTCTCTGAAGTGAACATTTTGTCCAAATAGGAAATTTATTTTTTGTAGGACACATTACTTTTGAAATGTTTGTGTTACCATCCAGACTATTATCCTACCGGTATATTAAAATTGCGTTGTGGGTTGACTGGGGGCATCACAAACGTAACAGGCCCATATATGGACACTATTCTGGCACGCTAACATTTATAAACCTTGCTGATGTCACACTGTGATATTACAAACTCAAGAAGATTGCCTATGTAGACTATTTGGCACACAAGTGATTTATTTTTATTTATCAGGGACAGTGCACATTAACACAATTACCGGCAATACCGAGATATCTCGGGATATCAAATCCACCCGTTACCCGCCTATCCCGAGATATCTCGGGATCGGCTTTTTATGTGGTTTAATAACGATCGCGGTACATTTCGGTACCATCCTTGATTTTTTTCTCTTCCCATGACGCTTTTGTTTTCCGGTTCAGTTTTTATCTTGAAAAAACAGTTTTTTCCTGGTTTTGGCTAAACATCATGGTTTAAAAAACGAATGGTAAGCTCCGGTTGTATTTTATTTTCTTTGATCGACGAACAGTTATCCTCTTTGTGTTTACGAACGATCTGATAGCCGATCGGATGCTAAGCTAATCTAAGATGGCCGGTGGGGAGGGGCGGAAATCACGTCACAGCCAAACGGATATGACGTTTGCAGCCTGTTTGAGCCGCTGAAATCACAGAAGACGAAAGAAAAACCTAAACACTATGAGGGCTCGTACGTCCGTCGTCTTTGTTTATAAACGCCATCAGATCGCGGATTTTAATGGATCTAAATTTTTTGTGACCGGTTCAAAAGGTTATAAAACTCAAATGTCTGGCAGTGGGTGAGTACATAATGAATAAACTCTGGCGGTGAATGTGTTAATCAACATGTCAGTTTTCACATCCACGTTATTGAGCCAGAGTTAGCTAAGTCCCTGAGCAGGGTGTTACAAAGTGGTGGTATAGTTATCCATACAAAAACAGACATCAATACAAGACAAGTAGACATAGTACAAGAGACAAAACAAATACAGTAAAATATGAGAAAAGACACCAGTGACAAATGGAGCTGATAATTACCCAGTAGTTTCGATGCGCCATGAAATTGTGGAGAGGTTGGTTGGTTCAAGCTCATGCCACAGTGAGTAACAAACATGACCTTGGTAAATGCAGTAGGCTAATATGATGATTTATTAATACAACTGTGTTGCTCGCTAGAAAATAGGCTATCTACAAGCGCACAATGAGCATGATGTTTGAACGTTTTGAACGTCCCTATTAGTTGCTAAAAGAAACAGACCCTGTTCAGTGGGCTGATATTGTTTAGATGAGTGAGGTTCAGATAAACGAAATTCTACTGAAGTATTTTGATTGTGGTGTTAGTGTTTCCCCATTCATTGTACAGGCATGGCACCAAGCCGAGAGAATTAAAACCAGGCCAAAGGAATTCTTAACAGAATGTTAAAAATAACGCAGGTTCTCCTTTGATTTACTCCGGGCATCTGAGATGCACCAGAGGACACATTAATGGGCTCACTGGTTAGCAAATGTAATACAGGCTTAGAAAACAGTCTTCATCCATGAAAGTTTACACAACACTGCATTTTACGATCTGTCATCAGTTATGAGTAAAACAAGGAGTAATGTTCCTTTTTCTCATGTCAAGTATAAAACAAGGAGTAATGTTACTGGAACACTGATTTGTGCAAAAAAAAAATATCCCTAAGGCCCTGGACAATAGTACGTTGATCGTTTATAGCGTTTTATGTGTTTTGTCATAAAATATTGAACATAATATTTTGAGCACCTCAGAAAATGTGTAGCTCCAACGGTTTAGAAGATAGAGCCATGTTGGAAGTAGCACACAGGGTGTGGTCATTTTTAAAGGGGCGTGGTCATTTTTGGGTGTTTCGTCCTGAATAGAGAATTTCTCACAGTTCCTAAGTTGTTCCTTGGGGTCATATTAGCCAAAAACAGTTGAGATATTCTCTCCTAAATTAAGTGCATATCCTAGCCAGGTCCTCTACTATGTCAACTATTGGTAATAACTCTTAAGTTATAATGACTATAGGTAATACAACTTTTTGAATTCTATCACATGACATAAATGTAATAGCATCACATGCCATTCTGCGTAACATAACATGCAGTCTGCAAACCTGTGATGCAAGTTAGGGGTGCCTGATGGCTCAGCCAGTTAGTTCAGACCATTATGCTCCTTGTGAGCATGAGGAGTGAGGACCCTGGTCAGAATCCAACCCCCATCTTGTCTTGCATGTCTCTCATCCGTCTACCTTTGGTTTCCTGTTTGTCTACACATGAAGTAAAGCATAAAAACTATTAAAAAAAACGAAAACATATTATGAATGGCAATGGGAGACGGGATATCTTTCTATCAATACACACAAGGTGGATGTTTGCAGCAACAGACAGGATGGGTAGCCCTAACCAATAACAATGTATCCCATACACTCCAGCTCACCTTTTTCGGATCATTTCACTAGGTCTGAGCAGTAGCTTAATATACATTAGACAGCGTGTTCTCTGTTAAATACAGTTTTCTCTGCTTTTGGCGTTCGGCATAGGAGGATGACATTTTATTGTATAAAAGTACATGCATTTTGGTGTGGTGTTTGAGGCTTTTTAGGAAAAGTGCATAGCACTTATACATGCCTGTAGGAAACGCATAATTTTGCCCAGATGACACCTCTGGTAGCCATCCTTGGTGCCAAAACAAATTGAGCAGAAAACAGAAACATGACTGTATATTTCTCTACAATGGCTGACTGTATAATGCTTTCTACTTTGATATGCTATTACTCATCACCACAACCTGTTCTGCTGTCCTTTCTTCAGTCGGCGGGGCTCAGGCCTGGGCAAGCGCGGGGCAGCCGACGCTCGCCGACAGGAGAAAATGGCCGACTCTGATAACAACCAGGACGGGGCCAACTCGTCGGCCGCACGCACTGACGAGGCACCACAAGGGGCTTCAGGTGCGTAACAGCTTTTCACTCCATAACAAACTTGAACCTGGCCCTTGCCCAGTGTGCAGTTAAAACATTTGACTATGAAGTATTTGCAGCATTTGTTTTGCGTAAACAGCAAAGGGCTGCTGCAATAGAGCTATGTCCACACATAATAAATTAGGTCATCAGCTTGGAAGACCCTGCTGTTTCCTAAGTAGCCATGAACAATCTGGGGATGATCACTGTTAGTTCAATCACAGATTAGTCTTGGTTTAGATTAACACTTCATCCTTGTGCCATCCTTTTTCCCCCTTTTTTATATATCCAGCTTCTAGCTCAGTTGCTGGAGCCGTAGGCATGACCACCTCTGGAGAGAGTGAGTCTGATGACTCTGAAATGGGCAGGCTGCAAGGTAAGTAGATGGGAATACTTTAATATTTTATTTAAGGTTTGTGCATGAATTCAATATTAATTAACCCTTATCGCCACTAGTGGAACGAGCTGGTTGAATATGTCCCCTCCATGAATATGTGTGAATATGTCCTAAGTTATGTGGCTATATCGCGCATCAACACCACAGACAGTGTGTCCTTCCATTTAGATAACAAGCTACCGTATGCTACCATGGGTAACGTAACAGTGTGTAGTCTTTTCACCACAAATGCCATTTACGCTCTCTGGCACGCCTCAGATTTCTCTTTGGTCAGCCATCCATTTATTTCCAATTTATTAAAATGAGGTCTAGCTGGCTCTACTGAAGGTGCTACCCAGGTGCTAACGTTGTAGCACTGGCTGATATCTTGTGTTCTTGGAGAATGTCAAACTATATACTCTTTCAGATCAATGCTGTGCCAACTTATTCTAACCACCATCCATTGTGTTGAAAGGTGGAGTCGCTAGGTGTACTATACATTAAAATTGTTCTCCATCCTGATGGAAATGCCTGTGGTGTACAGTATGTGTGCGTGTATGAGCATGCAGTTTATTTAAGTACATTTCTTTTTGTTCATGTCTAGCTCTGTTGGAGGCCAGGGGTCTCCCACCACATCTCTTTGGGCCCCTTGGGCCTCGCATGTCACAGCTGTTCCACAGGACCATAGGAAGTGGAGCCAGTGAGTACTACCTCCTCAACTTTTAAAGTTGTCGTGTTACACCAGTGTTAAAATAAAATATGTACTTTTTTATTCTCATTTACGTTTGAAACTATTGATTATCTTCTTAGCAATTATTTGCTTGGTTACTTTTTTCAAATGTATATTTTGTCGCACAATGTTAAAAAAATATAGCAAATAATTACAACTACAATCTCACAACGCATTGAATTGTGACTCTTTGTATTGTAGATTGACTATTGTCACAATATAAAAAAATAAATAGGAATAGATTAAATCAATAAATTGAAAGTGTTGCACCCCTGGCCTACTCATCATGGTTCTCTCGGGAACCCCCTTTCTTCCCAGGCTCCAAAGCTCAGCAGCTGCTGCAAGGCCTGCAGGCCACAGGTGATGAGTCCCAGCAGCTCCAGGCTGCCATTGAGATGTGTCAATTGTTGGTGATGGGCAATGAAGAGACACTGGGAGGATTCCCTGTCAAGAGTGTGGTGCCCGCATTGGTGAGCATTCTGGCTTATAGATTTACACATAGATTTACACCTGGTCTATCAAGTCTATGTTCAACTCTGGATGTTTGCTTGTGTTAAAATGCGAACATTGACAACCTTATGTTGCTCTAATCATTCCATGATTTCAGCATTTTAACGCCCACTTTCCTTCACAGATCACGTTGTTACAAATGGAGCATAACTTTGATATTGTGAGTATTATATGTGCCCTTTATTTTATTTGTAGAATCTTTTCTCTTCATATTCATTTTGTATCGTCACTGTATTCTTTATGATGTACCTTGTTTTACGCATACAGATGAACCATGCCTCCCGCGCTCTCACATACATGATGGAGGCACTGCCTCGATCCTCTGCCGTGGTGGTCGATGCCATTCCTGTCTTCCTGGAAAAGGTGAGACATCCACCTCTCCACTGCTCAGGCCTTTCATGTCTTGTTTATTTGCAATGGTAGCCCTTAGATATGCTAATGCTCTTTCCCACTTTTATTTTATAGCTTCAGGTGATCCAGTTCATTGACGTAGCAGAGCAGGCACTAACTGCCTTGGAAATGTTGT
Organism: Gymnoscopelus microlampas; assembly: GCF_963454915.1. Lineage (NCBI taxonomy): Eukaryota > Metazoa > Chordata > Actinopteri > Myctophiformes > Myctophidae > Gymnoscopelus > Gymnoscopelus microlampas. Next base: position 32,295,711 of record NC_139945.1, read on the forward strand.
CAAGGCGACACAGTAAAGCCATCCTGCAGGCTGTAAGTGTTAATCTCACTATTCCCTGTTTTTCTTGTTAACACCTGTATCTCCCCTGCACCCCCATTGAATTTGTTTTGTGTAAGGCCTAGCCAGTATCTGAAGCCCTTTACTACCTCTCCAACCCTAAAGAGATCAGTCCTTGGCATCCTCCTATAATTTGACAAACCTCTGTAGTCGTGTAGTCGTCGTGTCTGTAGTCGTCTCATGGTGAAGCTGCCCGGTTCTCCTCAGTGGCTGGAGCAATTGCTCTGATTTTGCTCACAGCCATTGACCATTACCATCTGAACGTAACTGCGAAGCCCGTTTTTCAATTTCATCAAATCTCAGCTGTTTATTAGCGTTTAAAAAAAACAACCGGAGATCAAACTGCGTCGCGGCTCCGTGGTGTGTGTGGGGGGGGGGGAGGGAGGGTTGGGAGATGATCGCACCACAACTCGGGTCCGCGGCCGTGTATGCGCGGACACACACGTGCGCATGCACGTTGGGGAGGCACATGTCAAGAATGTACATTATATGTGTTCGCGCGACGGCCGTGTGTGTGTGTTCGCGACGGGGGACGGCTCTGGCCGCATGAGGATGTACCGTTGTGTGTGTGTGTGTGCGCGTGTGTGTTGGCGACGGGGGATGGCTCCTGCTGTTACATCTATATATGCGCGGGTGTTTGTGTGTGTTCTGTGCCTCCACAACGCGGCGACGGGATATGCGTGTGTGTACACACTACAAACTCAATTTCCATCTCTGATAAACTGTCGGCTCACAGCGCATAAGCCAAACTGCACACTTTGGGTGCTCATATCCCCCTACGGGTATGGTCTAGTAGATCTAATGCTAATTGCGTTTTTCCATATGTAGTATCAGCTTGCCTCGCCTTTACTCTGCTCAGCCTATCAAAGCATTTCCCTCGTACTCGGACCCCTGTGTAGTACCCCCTCCCCCTGGAGTTGCTCATCCTTTAGCGACATCCCCATGACAACTACCCTCTGTGCTCAGTCTACTCTCTAATCCATAATAGGGATAAGCTAATGCTAAGTGGAAACAATGTATTTTTAACCTGTACACCCCATAAACACTTTTTTGAAATGTTTCGGCAAAAAATTGTCCTTGCAATTCCTCCACATTGGTTCATTTCTCGTTTGGGACATCGAGTTAAAATGTGTCTTAATCGTAGAAGAGTGCAAGGAAAAGAGACACTCCCAGAGGCTCCTTATAACACAGACAAACACAATCCAGACTCTTCTCCCTGATTTATAACACATCAGAAATTACACACGGGAGAAATCCTCACAAAGAGAAGATACAAAATACAAATGTAAATAAAACGATAAAGGGTGGCCATAACAACAAAAACATGACTCAAGCTTCCACGGATAGAATTGTAGTTCCGAAACGCTTAAAGTCTGCTGCTTTATTTGAAATCCAGACCCCAATATAAGTATAACCTCGATAGACTGACCTCTTCTACTATTGAACTGTTTCACAATATACCCTTTTGTCCCCTGGACTAGCATTAATTTTTAAACCACTTGATGAAGTCATTATGCACTTTTCTCTCCTTGTTTCTATTGCTTCTGTTTAGGGTGGGCTTGCAGACTGTCTGTTGTACCTAGAGTTCTTCAGCATCAATGCTCAGAGGAATGCCTTGGCCATTGCAGCCAACTGCTGCCAGAGCATCACCCCAGACGAGTTCCACTTTGTTGCTGATTCTCTGCCACTGTTGACTCAGAGACTCACACACCAGGTGCTCGATCAACCCTGTCAACAACCAGTGAACTATAACCTAAATTGAGTTACCAAGTTACAAAGTGCCAAATGTGTTGAATTATTTTCATAAGCAAGGCCTGGAAAACCCTATGTAATGTCTAACCAGTACATTTTTAAGTGTCTCTTACAGTAGAGATTTATTAATTTGTGTACGCATTTAACCCCTCTCCAGGATAAGAAATCCGTCGAAAGCACTTGTCTCTGTTTTGCCAGACTGGTGGACAACTTTCAGCATGAGGAGGTATGTTTATGTGCCTCTATTATTGAGGCCTCTTCCATGTTTGCATTGAGTGTTTTGCGTTCTGACCTTGCCACCACACTAATGAGCTTATGTGTCAATATGTGTGTGTTTGACCCAACAGAACCTGCTGCAGCAGGTGGCCTCACGGGACTTACTGACCAACATTCAGCAGCTGCTGGTGGTGACTCCCCCTGTGCTCAGCTCGGGGATGTTCATCATGGTGGTGCGCATGTTCTCCCTCATGTGCTCCAACTGCCCCTGCCTGGCTGTGCAGCTCATGAAACAAAGTGAGTCACTTCACTGTCATGCCTGAAGATCCATGTTCATATACTGTATGAGCACACACATTCTCAGCGTCCAACACATTGCACATGTCAACTCTTGATTGCCTGTGGATAAATTGTTCACACTAGAGTAAAGTCTCAAAGAGCAGTTTATTTTGTTTTAGTAATTTCAGATGTCAACCATGTTGTTGTTTGCAAGTAGGTTCCAGTAGACCATGTGTAAAGAGTGCAATTTAACAAGACTGTCTCATCTTGTGCAGACATAGCCGAGACTCTGCGCTTTCTCCTCTGTGGTGCATCAAATGGAAGCTGCCAGGAGCAGATTGACCTGGTTCCCCGGAGCCCTCAGGAGCTCTATGAACTCACCTCCCTCATTTGGTAAAGTCCCTCTAGCCCCTTTTTCCTCCTTGCACATCCCTGCATTCACCTGCATGTCATTTACTTCCTATTGTGTTCAATAGAAGATCTCTTATGATAAAATATAAGAAAAAGGTCCCGCACACTGGCTGGAACTTTGATCCACAGTATGTAGCACAAATGTTGCTCTTTATTATTTCCTCTTATGTAAATATCTTCAATTAAAATCTGAAGCAATTTGTTCTGACTACAATTTTGTACTTTTATTTTAAATTACTGAATTAACGAATTTGTGGCATAATTGATACAAAGAGTTTTTTTTTTTTTTTAGGAAAACCTTGCCCAGAACCACTGTGAGCTATAGGATACTTTGGTAGAGGTTTGGACTGTGTAGTTACCTAGGCATGATGTAACTAGTCCAACTTGCAAGATATCTTGCTCCGTTGCCTAGTTGATTAGAAATTAATAATTTAGAAACGGCTCCTCATTGACTTCCATTGTTAGGTGAAACTGCTCTTTTAGCACATAAACAAATGCAAACAAAGCTGATTCTGAATATAAAACATCAGAAAATCCAGTACAGCGTTTGTTTTTAATAGAAATGTCAACTTCATGTTGATTTTGCCATTTTCTGTGGAGAAGGAAGCAGACCCGGACTGGATCCGCGGATCTAGATCTTCAAATGGTAAAATAAACAGGAAGTTTAGATTTTTCTTAAAAACAAATGCCATACTGGGTTTTTTGATATTGTATATGGTCAGAATCAGCTTTGTTAGCTTGTTTCAGTACAGCAACTTGCAATGCATCTGGTGTTCAAAACGGAGGAACGGTGCCCATGTACCTATCAAACAACCTTAAGAGTGAGAGAAGCCCATGGGCACAACACCAGGGGGAGCTCCTTGGACCTTATTCTCCTAAATTCGTCACGGACATGGGGAAAAATACATTATACTATACTGCCACCAGAATGTGGAATGCCCTACCAAACCGATAAATGTATACTAATAGCTTGCCCCCAGAGATCCAAATAACGCACTCCCTCAATCTATTATTGAGTTTTAAATCTGTCAGGTGCCCAATGCCAGGCTGTCTCCATTAAGCTGATTCTCTGTAGGTAAAGATTTTGTCATAGAATGACCCTAATTGTAATTTGTTATTGTACCCACAGTGAGCTGATGCCCTGTCTGCCCAGAGAGGGCATTTTCGCAGTGGATGTCATGCTGAAAAAAGGCAGTGCCCAGACCACAGAAGGAGCCATCTGGCAGTGGAGGGATGACCGGGGGTTATGGCACCCTTATAACCGCATTGATAGCCGGATCATTGAGGTAGCAATACCATGTGCAAATGCATCAACCACATTTTTCTACATGAATACGTTTTGGCCAAATGTTCATCTGTATTTTACTAGTGGGTGGGAGAAACTTCATTTTCACCAAATACATGCTTCCACATAGGTGTTTCTAAACACATTTTAAGTTAATGTGATCACTTCTGTTGGTGAATGAAATCTATACGCATTCATCTGTTTATGAACTAATTTATATTTCTGTTAATGAGATTAGATAAGTTGGGGGTTAGTTTTTGCAATACTGAGCTTTGATTATTTGTATTATTTGGAGTTAGTTTTTGTTGCAATACATTTAATGTATTTGCTCAGCTGTGTTTGCACTTTGCATGCATTCTGATGTATTGTGGTAAATTAAAATATGTATTGTCTGAACAGATGTATTTATTTTAATGTTGTACTTGACTATATCTAGCATGGTCTAAATTGGCACTGGACGCTTGCAAATGTAGGCTGCTATTTTGTCATAAAGAGAGACAGTGAGACACACACACACACACACACGTACTGTATATGGCTCAAGGCTGGTCTGCATCAGTTCAATTGTCAGGAGGGGTGAATCGGACCCAAACTTTGCCCTCGTATCTCATGGTGTTGAGCCAGCATCATTTGTGCACTACACTGACATGTGGTATTGTGTAATTATCTGTCCCTGCAGACAGCCCATCAGAATGGGGAGGACGAGATCAGCTTGTCTACCCTGGGCCGCGTCTACACCATTGACTTCAACTCTATGCAGCAGATCAATGAGGACACAGGCACAGCACGTGGCATCCAGAGGAAACCCAATCCTCTCGCCAACCCCAACACAGGTAAGACTGACAAGACCCTCTACACCTGAGCATAATGTCTCTGTAGTCTTTTACTACCATTGTATCTGTTGCCTTTGTATGAAAACCAGAGTTTGATATTGGTAATATTAATATTCCTACCTACTGTATGCCTAATTGATCTTTCTATAAATTGTCAGGATTTCCAAACTACATCTCTACCACTATGGCAATTATTTCTTAGTGTGAGGTATACCACAATGGGGCATAAGCTAAGAAGTTACTTAGTGATTGCTCATGTATTTCTAACATATGACATTGTGCTAATGTGCTAGAGAAGGCATTTCTCCACTGCATTGTACCCCCAATGCTCAACACTTGGATTCTTTACTACCCTGAAACAATAAGAAACCAGGCATGCAGAGATGTGCAGTCGTACTTAACACCTCAACATAAAATTAGTCTGAATGCTGCCATAATATTTTGTTTTTCTCTTGAGTCCTTTTTGCTGTCCTTTCACTTAAAAGTCTGAATGTGTCTTGACACCTGACCTGTTGTTGCTGTGTGTCCAGGGGGTCACCAGGAAGTACGGCGGGAAGACGCACGGGCCCAGTTAATGAAGGAGGATCCTGAGCTGGCCAAGTGCTTCATCAAGACCTTGTTTGGGGTCCTGTATGAGGTGTACAGCTCCTCAGCCGGGCCTGCTGTCAGACACAAGTGCCTTAGAGCCATACTCAGGATTATCTTCTTTGCTGACGCTGAGCTGCTGAAGGATGTGCTGAGGAACCATGCTGTGTCCAGGTGAGATGTCCGTGGCACTGTTCCATCGCTGACGTGTTTAAGACAATAGCCATTACACGTCTAGCCATCTTAGAAGGGTTTCTGCCTTTTTCAGTTGCTGGTGTAGATTAGGACACTTGAACCAATAATTCAAATACGGAGGTAGGGAGTGATGTGTTGTACATATTCAGCACAGCCAAAAAAGCAGAAGAGTGCAGGATGTGGCATGTTTGCAGTTTAAGAATAAACAAAGTTCAAGCGATTGTCTGTTAAGAATAAACAAAGTTCAAGGGGTTGTCTGTTAAGCTGAGGAAAGCTGCCCCGGTGTTTGGTGCGGTACGTGGCTCAGATTGTATTTACCATTTGGAGTCATATCTCATAGATAAGTCATAGATGACTGACATTGTGTAGATGTTGAGTGACATCGCTGCATCACATTTTGAATGAAGAATGTCCAAACCTGTTCCATTGACCAGTGATGTCACCTTGGGTATCACTAAAACCCCAAAAGATTATCTTGAGCAATGAGGATAAACATTTCATGATCAAAACATGTCATGAACCTAAACATCCAGTTCATCAACCACAGTGGCAGCTAAATGTTTTTTGTTTTTGTTTCCAACAGTCACATTGCCTCCATGCTGTCCAGCCAGGACCTGAAGATTGTAGTGGGCTCTTTGCAGATGGCTGAGATTCTCATGCAGAAGCTACCTGATGTCTTCAGCGTCTATTTCAGAAGAGAAGGTAATGTTGCTTTTCCTTCTCCCCAAAGTGGACAAATGATGATTATTTTAATTATGGTGTTGGTGGTATGAAGCTGTCGACCCCTCCAGTGGGTAGCACAGACTTGTATTTACCCCAAACAAATGAATTTCCAACCACCACATTTTCAGAAACTTTGATTTAAATTTGGCTTAACTGACAACCCTACGTACCTCTGAAATGCATCCCAAAGGATACCCAAAACTCTTAGAACTGTCTTATAATACATTAACTTTACGGTGATCTCAGTTGACGGTGATGGAACTTAACACATGCCCCCTGACCATGGAGATGTCTCTCAGATGGTAGTACGAGGCAAAATAATCTGTATGTTCATGCATCACAATGCTTCAAACTATAAAGACAAAAAGTTGAGTTAAAGTTATATAACAGTTATTTATTTTATTACTGTTAATTTAAGGTTGGGAGTTTCAGTTAACCATTGTTTTATCCTGGGATAGTATTACATGCGCTGTAATAATGTGAAGCAGTTCAAAATAGTTCTGCTAAGTAAAGCTCAAATCTCTGCCATGATGCATACTCTAATATTATAGCGATGTATGCAAAGAATAGTGGAGCATGTGATTACCAGTTGTACTTTGTCTCTACTGCCTTCCTCATGGGATATCCCAATCACATCACCCAAGATATTCAAATCTAGTATGCTTTTTCTGCACGTCTACATGTCAGTGATCGTTGCTGTATTAGGGTATATTATTTTAGGCACTCTACTTTGGAGCAAACCCATGGTCATAATGGAGACTAAGTCATAATGGAGACTAATTAACACATTCGGTGCCAGAATTTTATAATAACAGATTACGTTCGGTGCCAGACATTTCACCGTTGAGCTGCGCAGCGCTGTTTAAGCTGTAGACTCCACGACGAGCAATCCATGTGAAACAAGCATGCGTGCATTTTGCACGATGGTCCTGGCTAACGCCTGGAATAACATTTTTACCGCGGGTCACAATGGCGGAGCAATCGCGCATACAAAATGAGTCGTTTTCCCCAACGTAAAAGGTTTTGGAGTTATAGGGGTTTTAGAGAAGGAGATAGAATGGAAGCGAATGGGGAGCCATGTTTTTGGCACGGTGATCTATAAGGCCCTTCCTTCTCAGATTCACTGTGGGTGATTCCAGAGCTGCTACAGCCCCTCCCGTGTGGAAAAAACGAAAAAGACAGAAAACACGGTTCAGACCGTGTTTGGCGCCCGATGTGTTAACAATAGATGCCAAAAAAGGGGAAAATGGTTTCTGTATTTTTATACCAACCGTCCATAATAGTCCAATCTGAATTACCTCTGCCACTTTGCCTACAGAAATGCGGCTAACCCTACAAGTCAAATTCTTGTGGTTCTTCAAATTAGAATAGGCTTGTGATGTATTTGTCCTAGCATCTTGTTAGAGGCAGCAAGCAATTAATAACATGTCAATTTATTTTCCCCAGGTGTAATGCACCAGGTGAAGAACCTGGCAGAGTCGGAAACCTTCCTGGTTACCAGTCCCCCCAAGGCCTGCACCAGTGGCACTGCCAGTTTGTGCACGACCACTATTAGCACTGCATCCACTACATCCGCTACTAACGTCACCCCTGACCTCGGATCCCCCAGCTTCCAGCACAGCATGGACGATTCTTTGGACCTCAGTCCACAGGGGTTAGTGATTCTCCATTTCTCTATTATCACCCAGTTACATAAATAAACCTGGAAACAACCCATTTACTTTCTGTGTAGCCCTTAAGCCCTTGTAGTTGGTGCAGTTTCAAATGGCATCATAGGCCCACCTTTAACAAAAGAAACAAAGAATCATCCATTTAGTTATTTATACTGCACCAGTAAATGAGAGAACCTTCATATGCAGTGTGTATTTTTTTTTTATTGCACCTGTAAATGGGAGACCCTTCATATGCAATGAATTGAGTATAATCCCTCCTCTTCCATGAAGACTAATTTTAATGCCATCTTCCTCTTCCAGTCGGTTAAGTGACGTCCTGAAGAGGAAACGGCTGCCTAAAAGAGGTCCTAGAAGGCCCAAGTACTCTCCCCCCAGGGACGACGACAAAGTAGACAATCAGGGTAAGTCTAATCATCAGTGATGGTTTTCTGTGTGATAACGTTCAGATAAATACTTGGTAGGTCAGAGAAGCCTCTCCGACCTACATAGTATTAATTGAAATATTTAATCCCAATTATCATTGCTTATGCAAACGCATACGGTGTAGGTGAATCTTATTAAATTCCATTTCACAGTCATTTTGCTATGATGCCTTTTAGAGTTGGGCAATATTATATCAATCTATTGATATTGTGATTTGATACTAGATATCATCTTGGAATTTGGTTATTGTGATAAATGGTGTCTTTTCTTATTATACTGCTCTAGCTGAGTGAAATGAACTTCATCAAATGCCTCTACCTTTTTTGGCATCATATCCACATTATCAATGATATTGCCTCTACCTTTTTTGATCTCATATCCACATTACTAATGATTGTTAATCAACATTTTCTTGTGTTAATGTTTTCTGAAGGCACCAATTGTCAACTGCAAAATATCATCATGTTAGCAATATTGAGCCCTAATGCCTTTGAGTTGGTGCTACGCCAGCTTTTACAGTCGATTTTAAAGAGAAACGGTAGCGTGCACCATTGCAAACAAAATACACCCAACTGTGAACCTGCTTTTACCACATTGGTAAATATATCAAGAGTTATTTTCAAGAAGGCAGTGCATTTTATGTATCTGATAATAAAACTGTGCAATTTGGCATTAATCATACTGCCTTTACGAACATTTAAATCCTCTTGTCTTGTTAACTGCAGCTAAGAGCCCTACCACTACACAGTCTCCCAAATCATCCTTCTTGGCCAGTCTCAATCCCAAGACCTGGGGCAAGTTGGGCGCTCAGACAAACAGCGCCAGCTCTGAGCCCTCACGCACAGCGGGAGTGAGTGGCCTGGCAAGGGCACCTCCCAAGGACTCAATCTCAAATAACAGGTAGGATCAGGAAGGCTGATAGTTCTCAGTATGTTCTTGGGTGAGTCACGTAAATTGTGAATGCCAGTGATCAGCCACTGACTCTATTGTGACCATTGTTGATAACATTATTATTTTCAGGGACAAAATCAAGGCCTGGATCAAAGAGCAGGCCAGTAAGTTTGTGGAGCGCTACTTCAACTCGGAGAACGTAGACTGCAGCAACCCTGCACTGAATGTACTCCAGAGACTCTGCACTGCCACAGAGCAGCTAAACTTACAGGTGCAGTATTTTCTCCAAAAACAAAATCTAAAAGACACCATCAACAACACAAGTGGAAATTAATACAGGACGTCACAGTTTAAATATAAAAGAATACAGAATTGTTATACATGTTGGGGTCTTTTAGCCAGTGCGAGAATTTCGCCAGATTGGGCTCTCATTTGGCTGTCTTACATATCATTTAAAATGTTGTGAAGATTAGTTGTAAGATGAGTTGTAGTAGTTATGGCCGGGCCTTAAGTAGAGAAGCATCATCTTTATTAGGATCAAACAGTCATCTAGTGGTTGTTTTTACTGATGTAACGTATTTAAGGGAGACCTGTCTCCCTTAAACACCAGAAGAGTTGTTTACACCCCAAGTTATTTGGATAATCTCATTATGATTATCATTTTTGCCATAGTCGTGCAGCTCTAGCGCGATTCAAGATGACACATTTCAAATACAAAATGGTCTGACTAAACAATGAAGGAGCAAAAAACAGCTCAACATTTCTTTTTTCAATAAATCATAGCATGGTGCGTTATTTTCTGCCAATAACGCATATATGTGTTCTATAGAATCCATCACTTGCCTGCCAATAAAGCATTTTTAGTTTTTAGAAGAAAAACATTTTTTTTTTTTTTTTTTTTTGACCCAAAGACCAAGGAGATATGATTTTTTCGAAGATCTAGACTCCTATCCACTTCCTTGTTAACTTAAAACGTAAAAATTCTGTATCTCGGCTCCTGAGTACTTTTTTAATTTCATTGAAAAATCTCTGGCAGACAACTGCAAAAAAAAAAAAAAAACTCAGGCAGGTTAAGTGTTAAATAATGATTTGAATATTGACCAAAAGATTATGAGATTTTCTATAATTGAGCTGCAAATATACTTGTATACACCTGCTAATGGTATATGGTGGTGTTGGCAAAAGCATTAACACATTCCATGCCAGCGTTTAATCTCATAATGTACTCACCAGTGCCAGCGTTTTATTGTTGTTTTTTTGTTTTTTTCATGTCGCCACAGACCTCGTTAAAATCCTTAAGATCGATCATTAAAGTGTTTGTAAACACATCCGCGATTGGTCTGCGTCGAGCAGTGAAATCCATTTGAAAAACACGGTCGCCATCTTGTAGTTAGAACGGTTTATGTTAAACAGTGATCAGCGAGGAGAAAGACTACAAACGAGAAAATAGCGTTTTTGTGTGCGCTGTAGAATGGAGGCCGATTGGATCGGCAAAACCGGATCCCGGATAATTCCGTTTCCGGTGGTGCTACAATGAAAATTGAAAAAAGTGCAATGTGAACTTAAAAAAAAAAAAAAAAAGACCAGTTGGCGTAGATATACACGCACGTGGCGCCTTTAAATCGGTTCGCGTCGATCTACGCGATTGGCAGTCAATGTGTTAATGGTATCTGCTAATTCTAATCTATGATGTCTTGTCTTTATCCTGCTTCCCAGGTTGACGGTGGTGTGGAGTGTCTGGTGGAGATCTGCAGTATTGTTTCGGAGTCTGACGTGTCGTCATTTGAGATCCAGCACAGTGGGCTGGTCAAACAGTTGCTGCTCTATCTAACCTCCAACAGCGACAGGGAAGTGATTAGCCGGGATGTACGGCTCAAGAGATTCCTGCATGTCTTCTTTGGCTGCCCGGTGAGAGATGGTTGTCCGGTGAGAGAAAACTCCACCGTTTAGGAAGCTTTAATCTGAGTTACTGAGATATAAAACATACCTATTGTCCTCTGAAATGTCTAACTCTAACAAAAGGGCTTTGTAACCTGACTTGGTCTGTGTTTTTTGTATGTTTATTTTGTTAAAGCTTTGTTTAATTCCTCTTTATGGGTCTTTAAATTTCCCTGTTTGTTGTCCTATGGCTCCCAGGTTCCAGGAATGGAGCTTGCAGGCCGACTGGATCCATCAGAAAACGGGCCTCTCCTGTCACTGGTGCACAAAATGAACAATTGCCTGAGCCAAATGGAGCAGTTCCCTGTTAAAGTGCATGACTTTCCCAGTGGCAACGGCAATGGGAGCAGGTACGTGGGTTGTGGCCGTCAATTGTCCATTCATTTTATCTCCTCTCCTGTTAAGTATTCTTATTTTGTATTTATTTATACATCTACACTTTTATGATTTGTCTTCACCAGACTTTGGTACCATTACAAAACCATCTTCTCTATTAATTCAATAATGACCTCTGTAGTCAGTAAATGTATTTTATTCTAACCATATAGTCTTGTTGTTAGGGTGCATTTCACAAAATGTTATTGCCAAGTATGGGGTTCCATACAAGCAGTTTGCTTTGACCTGTGGTGCAGTGCCGAGACCCAACACAAGGCTGTCAACTAATAACTGGACCCTTATTAGTGATGGTATTAGTTTCAACCATGCTTTTTGTCTACCTTTGCAGAGGCTCTCAGGCACTGAAATTCTTCAACACTCATCAATTGAAGTGTCAGCTACAAAGACACCCAGATTGCACTAATGTGAAGCAATGGAAGGGCGGTCCAGTGAAGATTGATCCCCTGGCCTTGGTGCAAGCCATTGAAAGATATTTGGTTGTACGAGGTGAGTGCTGATGGTTGGTGAGAGCATTCAGTTGGCAGACACCTATTATTCAGTGTTTTTGACATTACGCAAATAGGCCTTTCACAATTACTACATAATTGGCGTATCACAGTCATTTGATTCAATTGCAGTTATTTTGCATAATCGATAGAATCGTGAGAAACTGCTGGATGAGGAAGTTAACAGAAATGTAATATTTCCACCATTTTCAACCTGGCGTCCCTACTTTGCATTTTTATAACTTTAAAACGTTTTCAGACATTTTGTGAAAATAGCAGATCTATAAGGTCACAATGTGACAAGTTGTGTGCCATTTTTGAAAGAATTTGAAAGTATAAAATTCAGTATTTGGCCTATTTTAGCCATAGTTGAGTTTTATTATTGGTTCCGTTCAGTAATACTTTTGTATAATATATTTCAGTTTTTTTGTTGTCTAATACATTGCACTCAGTTGGAATGCTACATTAAGTCTATTCTGTACAGGTTATGGACGAATCAGAGAGGAGGATGAAGACAGTGATGATGACGGTTCAGATGATGAAATAGATGAATCACTGGTTTGTACCTTGCACTTAATATCAACAGAATATGCCTCTTCTCTCTCTCTCCTACAAACACACTTGGGAAATGTCTCTCAAAAGGCCATATGAACCAGGGTTTGTCGTGCCAGCACATGATTTGCTTGCATTTTGTTTAGCATGGTACTGTATTCATCTATGACTTTACATGCTGATTAATAGTTTTGCATTGATCTAAAGACTTGACAGTGATTGAGTGACTTGAGTAGACATTTGCAAAATAGTGTAATCCAAACATTAGTTTCTCTGCCATGAGCAGTGGCTGACAAAGTAGGCCATCTAAATGTAGTTTTAAAAGAAAACATAACAAAAATGTTATCATATAAAAGCAAAGCATTTGTTTTTACATGTATTTTTTTTTACTTTGGGTTAAACCTTGGGTGTTTTCTCTGTTTTTACTGCAGCACAACCAGTTTTCCCTCTGGGGACAAATTAAGTTGTATTTAGTGCCAAATGAGTACGGTACTTGAACGCAGCGAGCAGACAAGCCACCCATCTGTATGGCAGAGCCTACAAGGCTAACAATGTTCAAAAACATTAAGCAGTGATCTGTCATCTGTCTGGAAACTTTCCACGGTGTCTTTATCAGCTACAATTTCAGAGAAAAGACATTAGGTTATTTTAAAAGCCAAGCAGTTATAAAAAGAAGGTGAACTTTAACTGGAGTTTTTAATCCCTCGTAATGTTCTTCTTGTAATGGTGTTAATGTTATACATTTCAAGGCAGCTTTTTGTACAGACTAAAGCGTGTCCTATATTAGAACCAAGCACTTCTAGGACTAATGTATGTGCATGCATCCAATCTGAGAACTGCTGACAGTCACTTTAAAGAACAGAAGGATTCTTTTGTGCATTTCATCAGCACCGCTACGTACACATGCACTGAAAGTGCAGGTAGGGAGAGACCGACCGAGCCATTGAAGAAGAAAAGTACTACTTTCAACCACAATGGCTAACACATCCCATCATAATGATCATCATGCACTCACAGGAATGCGACCACATGTGATATTATTTTGGTCGCAGTCTTGAGCCCTGTGAACATCAAAATAACAGCCCTATATGAATATAGATATTTCTATTGGACATTAAAGTTTGATCTGCGTTAAAACTAGAGCTTTAATTCAAAATGAAATCTACTCTTAATTATTTTCCCAGGCGGCCCAGTTCCTGAATTCTGGCAGTGTGCGCCACAGATTACAGTTCTACATTGGTGACCACCTGCTGCCGTACAACATGACTGTGTACCAGGCCGTCCGACAGTTCAGCCTTCAGGCCGAGGAGGAGAGGGAGTCCACGGATGATGAGGCCAATCCCCTCGGACGAGCCGGCATCTGGACCAAAACACACACCATATGGTAACAGTGTTCTGGCTGTAGCTCTAAACTACTTCCGGAAAAACTAATTACACCATACGGTCATCTGGTTGGGGGGGGGGGGGGGTTCATATCGATTAGTAAAAAAGTGTAGGAACCCTGATTGCAGTCACAGGGTAAATGGGTTTAAAGCCTGTGATAATTGCATTACGTTTCAATTCTGTATGTGCAATTTCTGGTACATCTCACCCTGCCAGGTATAAGCCTGTGAGAGAAGACGAGGATGGCAGCAAAGATGCTGTGGGAGGAAAGAGGGGCCGAGCGCAGACTGCCCCCACTAAAACCTCGCCTCGCAACGCCAAGAAACAGGACGAGTTGTGGCACGGTAAGAGCCTCAATATAGTTCCAGGAAATGTAAGCCAGTTCATTTTGTTGATGTATTTAGGCTAAAGACATCCAACCGTAGCTGCAGAGAAAGATCCTTTAGCACACCTACTGGGACAGGTGCGTGGCAACCAGTGCAACATGAAAGAATGGAAGTCCAGCACACTGTCTTCACTTACAGCAGCAGTTTATTACAACGTTACGTGATGAAGCTTGTTCAGACTGAAACGTTGTAATAAACTACTGCTGTAAGTGAAGACTGTGCGGAATTTCCTCCACTACCTGGTTTATCTCTGCTCGACCTCGCATAAGTCGACCATGAATTTGGACCAATTACATGATCCATTCTAAAGGCAGATAACCCCCGCTAAAGTCCAGGTATTTTACCTGCAACCACTTTCTTATTCTCTACATGTTAACTTGTCTTGATGAGTCTGTGATTCTTTCTCCCTCCTTCCTGTGCTTGTTCAGACGGCGTGTGTCCCAGTGTCGCCAATCCTTTAGAGACATACCTCATTTCGGAGCCACCAGAGACCATAACCTTTGACGACCCCTCTTTAGACGTCAACCTGCTGCTTAGGGTCCTGCACTCCATCAGTAGATACTGGTTCTACTTGTATGATGTAAGTCTGATATTAATCTTTTAGACTTTTGTAAAGATTCCACTGCCACCATTATTAAAGGATACTCTTTATGGTTGTTTTTCAACTCTGTTAAATAAGAGTGTTGGATAAAATGTCTGGTAAAACAAAATTTGACTAATAAGGCAAAGATGTTTTTGTATGAAAATATTTTTTATTTTGCCATAGCTACATCTTGAGTAGTTTAAACATGGGATAATGGGTCTCCTGCTTCTCCCTTCATTGATACACCGCTCTACCTATGTAATGGTGCTTTTAATCACTATATATTTTTTACAGATTAATGAAATTCATGAGACTAGAAAAAATACTTTGATTTTTGTTTTTTTTATACACTAAATATCATATTTAGTGTATACCTTTAGGGGGTTCCAAGGGGTCACCAGCTATACCCTTAAAATTCTGTAAATCCGAAAGTGTGTACAAATGGAACCAAATGAACCCGTTATGGGGGTCTGTGACCTTAATGCATACCAAAAACGTTTGAGAACCACTGCATAAAAGCACCAATGTAATAACTCTAAATGCTGTCATGTTGCAGAATGCTGTGTGTAAGGAGATCATCCCCAATAGTGAGTTCATCAACAGTAAGCTGACGGCAAAGGCCAACCGTCAGTTACAGGACCCGCTGGTCATCATGACAGGAAACATCCCCACCTGGCTCATTGAGCTCGGAAAGACCTGGTAAACGCTCTACCCATGCACCTGTTGTCTGCACCTGTTGTCTATTATCTTCTTGGCCATTATTATCTAGAGCAGGGGTCTTCAACAGGGGGTCCGTGACCCGTAGGGGGTCCTCAGAGTTACTACGGGGGGTCCGCCAAATCTTTGTGTGATAGGGAACATTATAGCCGAAAATAGTGTTCCCTATCACACAAGGCATTGTGAGCTTGTAGATCTGCTATTTTCGGAGTTGGTGTAGAGGGAAAAAGTACAGAGGCAACAAGTCAAGTTGACTAAATATTGAGGGTTTAAAGATTAACTGTCTTAAAATACACATTAGCATGAATCCAACTATCTATGAAATCTATGAAAAAGTTTGATCTGCAACAGTTTTATACAATATGTAGTGGGGGTCCCTGCTTCATCTCTCTCTCTCTCAGCTAAGGGGTCCTTGGCCTGAGAAACGTTGAAGTTTTTTTCGATTCATCTAATAATCGAATGCGCATTATTTGGATTATCTTCATCAACGACTCGACACGAAAACATTCTATTTTTTTTTTATAGTTGACAAACAATTCGTCTGATTAATCACTTTAGCCATATTGTATACTTTTTGTTTTACGAAAATTGCCTTTCTACAAGCTCACAATGCATTGCGACGTGTTGTGGACTTGTAGATCTACTATTTTTGTAGTTTTTGAAAATCAAGTATTTTATTAAAATCTTTCTTTTGTATAATCAATTACATCTATTAGTTCGATTTACTGTTGCATCACTACTGTTGTTCCTCTATCAATGTGTATTTGTCCCTCTCCATTTCTCTCTCCACCACTTTAGCCCGTTCTTCTTCCCTTTCGACACACGGCAGATGTTGTTCTACGTAACAGCCTTTGACCGTGACAGAGCCATGCAGCGCCTACTTGACACTAACCCCGAGATCAACCAATCGGACTCTCAGGACAGCCGAGTGGCACCACGTCTTGACCGAAAAAAGGTTAAATTTGTCGCCATAGTGACGTGGTTTACTTTGTCATAGCATAAATTCATTAACTGATTAGGTGCTTAATTTCCTGCCACCCGTAGATAACGCTTTGGCTGTTAAATGATTACCACTTATAATAGAGGTAGAAAGGAACCCACAGATACATTTTGAGGCTAGAAATGAAGCTTATTTCATTTAACACATTTTACTGTATAGATATTAGTTGCATATAGATATTAGTTCATATCTTATTATATTCTGCTTGAGTCATTAACCCAGTGACAGATGGAAATCAGCATGATGATCATGTTTGCTTAAGTCTGTCATAATCAGGATATGATCTCAAGGATTAGTAGAAAATGATATGACAATTGCATTTTAGACTCAATTTGAAAACTTAAATTTTCCACCTTTTGTCTGTATTCACTTGTTTAATTGTGTTTTGTGTTTACAGAGGACGATAAACCGCGAAGAGCTGCTAAAACAGGCAGAGTCTGTCATGCAAGACCTTGGCAGCTCTAGGGCCATGCTGGAAATCCAGTATGAGAATGAGGTACTGGACCATGTTAAATGCTTGACAGTACTCAGATATAGACATACGTTTTGGGCCATTAACTAGATGTATGTAAATATTGGTGCTGCAACTTTCGATTATTTTCCTAGCAATGATGCTATTGATTACATAGCTGCAAATAAAGGTTGAGTATGTGATCATGTTGGATGTCGCCTATGTCTAATAGTCATAGATCTCCATATCATAAGAAAGATGTCACCGATTTTCACTCCATAAATTTTCACCACTATAAATGTTTTTCTTGTGATTCCCTCTTAGGTGGGCACAGGCCTGGGCCCCACTCTGGAGTTCTATGCTCTGGTGTCTCAAGAGCTCCAACGGGCAGACCTGGGGCTATGGAGGGGTGAAGAGGTCACCCTGGCCAACCCTAAAGGTATTACTGTACCACCATGTTTATCTACACTTGAGGTTGAACACACACTAAAATATACTGCTCAAAAAAATAAAGGGAACACTTTGATCCCTTAATTATTTTGAGTTTTCATGAACTGTGTACATACTGCTAACAAAAACTGCTCAAAAGAATTAAGGGATCAAAGTGTTACCTTTATTGTTTTGAGCAGTGTACTTGAGTGTAGCTTGAAGCCCAGTGAAATATTTTACCAAAGCTGTCAGAGACTACATTTCTGACGTGAATGTTTTGTCCTACCTAAAAATAAGTTTGTGTGAAACATCTTAATGGGTGCTAAATCAGTTCAATGTCTGTTGGTATATGATCTACCTTGGGTTTATTTTCTTGGGATGCTCTTTTCCCTGAATAACTATCAATGTTGTTGACTCTGCCTCTACAGGAAGCCAAGAGGCGACCAAGTATATGTTCAGCACCAGGGGACTATTTGCGGTTCCCTTTGGCAGGACAACCAAGCCAGCACACATCGCCAAAATCAAAATGAAGTTCCGCTTCTTGGGAAAGCTGATGGCCAAAGCCATTATGGACTTCAGACTTGTAATTATGTTTTTTTGTTTCCTTTTTTTCTTTTTTAGTTCTGACCATCTGTTGTCTGGAAGGCTGGAACGACCAGAGACACTTGTTTTCAGTTGTTGAATATAAACCAGGAGATTTTTTTTTAACTCATACAAATGTAGATAATTACTGTTGTCCCAGTGGAAAGCTTATGTGATTAATGTGGCATCTGGTGTCACTCTTGTCAATGTAGTCCAGACCTGGGACAGATGTTTAACCACATGAACCCTAGCATATGTATTCTGGGGTCTAACAAAATAGCATGCATGTGACCAGTTGTGAGCTTATATATCGGCTATTTTCATCAGAGATTTGGTGTAGAGGAGAAAAATGAGCGGATCAAGTACAGACCCCTGGAGGACACCGGTCAACAAAGTGTATATAGTTTAAGTGCTTAATATGGACCAGAATACATGTATCGATGCACAGATCCTACTGTGTTTTGAACTTTCAGCATTTAACACAACCTCTTTAACACAAGCACCCAACCTCTCATCCCCCTCAGCTGGACCTACCCTTGGGGCTGCCCTTCTACAAGTGGATGTTGAGGCACGAAACCTCCATCAGCTCCCATGACCTGGTCAACATCGACCCTGGCGTAGCCAAGTCCATCCAGCACCTGGAGGACATCATCCGCCAGAAGAAAAGGCTAGAGCAGGACCGAACACAGGTGAAGAACATGGCCCCTCAAAGCATTCAGCGACAGTGCCACAAAGTAATAATAAACTTTATTTTGTAGCACTTCTCAAAACAAGGGTACAAAATGCTTTACATCAAACAGGTTGTAATCAAATGATGCAAGCAGTAAGAATACAACTAATGCATTGTAGACACAATAAACGGGATTAAGAGCTGGTTAAGAGAGGAAATAAAATAAAGTAATGAAAAGGAACTATTAGGACAGACAAGTAACATAAATAGAATATGGAATACCACTTAGGCTATGTACAGAATCTTAGACCAGTTTGTGCAAATTGAAAATCAAATTTGAGAGCACCACTGACAGGGATCGGATGGTTGGCAATTTAAAGGCCTCTAACGATCAATTTCTGGTATGTCCTTGTTGAATAAGATATCTTTACATACCTATTACGTTTTTGGCAGACTTCTCAAAGAACGCACCTTATCACAGACAGGTTTTGTTTTTGTTTAAGAGGGCAGTTGTTTTGTTGTGTATGAGCATGCTATATTCATAATAGTTTCTGAACATTTTCTCCTGAAGGCTGTTTGGAATTGCATATTTACTGTGCCCCAGATATTCTTCACATCACATTTATTTTTAAGCCATTCTTATCTTGATGTTTATTGGATTAGTTTAGGTGTTCAATCAAAATGAATGACTAAATCTCTTCTTTTCTGTCTTCTCTGCGTCTTCATCCTTTTTCCTGCATGTCTCATCTCAGACGAGGGAAACCCTGCAGCAGGCGCTGGAGAGCCTGAACATGAACGGCTGCTCAGTGGAGGACCTGGGCTTGGACTTCACCCTACCGGGATTCCCCAACATTGAGCTGAAGAAGGGGGGCAAAGACGTCCCCGTCACCATCTACAACCTGGAGGAATACCTCAGGGTACGTCTGTCACTCACTCTTCACATATTCAGAAGTTCTAGACTGTTTTCAAGACATTCTGTCTCAATGTTTTTGAATCTGTCTCTCTCTTAGTTGGTGGTGTACTGGACCCTGAACGAAGGAGTGTCCAGGCAATTTGAGTCATTTAGGGAAGGCTTTGAGTCAGTCTTCCCCCTACATCACCTACAGTATTTCTATCCAGAGGAGGTGAGCACTTCTTTTTTTTCCTGCTGAATGTGCATGGTTCATTGTGTGTATGATTGTACATTGCTGTTGTAATTGTAATCATGTCTGCAGCTGTAGTCATTTTTTTTTATTTGTTCAATCTCCTGCTGTTGTAGCTGGACCAGCTGCTGTGCGGCAGTAAATCAGAGACATGGGACGTCAAGACACTGATGGAGTGCTGTCGACCCGACCACGGCTACACACATGACAGGTGGGACAGTCGGCCTCAGACCCTCAGGTCCTTGGCGTTATGTAAAAAAAAAGGAGGGAAAAAGAACTCATAGTATGACATGCCGATTTTAAAATACTAAATATGCAAACCTTCAATATTTACGTTAACCGTATTTCTTTTGTCTTAGCCCAATTGAAGTCATATAGATATAGATTTCATTCCGGAATTGATGAAACTGCCGGAACGCTATGTTCAACTATTGAGTTATGACAATAAGAACTATGATTTGTACACTTGAGTAATCGAACAAAGTTGCTAGATGTGGCTGCTGAAGTTGAAGATGCTGAGTTATTTGACACGTGTTGTCTCCGCAGCCGTGCTGTGCGGTTCCTGTTTGAGGTGCTGAGTAGCTTTGATGCCGAACAGCAGAGGCTCTTCCTGCAGTTTGTTACTGGAAGCCCCAGACTGCCTGTGGGAGGTGAGTGGCATCACACACAAATGTTTTGTTTGGGTTTACTTGACAGACAGTGCACATTAATAAACCTTGCTTGAAATGTGCCAGAATTCCCTAGTTACCCAGATTTTGATTATTATTTTAAAGGTAATTTATTTTTATATTGAGATATAACAAGCATAGCAATTTAAAAGGATCCCTGGCTAATGAGCCTTATACGCCTTAACCCATTAAGACCTGGAACTGTGTCATTTTTAGATTTGAGCTAAAAAGCATTATTTTACACTTTGGGCTATTTTTGAAAAATCGTGAAAATGTGTGCAAATCATTGAAGATATATATTTTTAAAGCGAACATTTTTAACTCAAATCTTTGCTTCTGGGGGGTCCCTGGAACAACATATTTTGATGGGGGTCCGCGGCCAAATACATATCATTTTGGGGGTCCTTGACATGAAAAAGATTGAGCACCACTGATATAGAAACATACGTTTTTCAGAAAACTGTTGGGATTTAGGAGACATGTAGAATCGGCTTCAGAAATGAAAAACACCGTAAATATTTTATTTATCTTAGAAATAGTTCCTCTTTCACTCAATAGGGACCGCTCCCGTTGCAAGTTGATGATGTCATATGTCCAATCCATGTGTGGGCCAGCCCTATGGAATGCATGTGCTAATAAAAAACATCTTAATACTTCCTACGGTTAATATGAGCATCAAAACAATATTTTCAATACTTTTTATTAGCACATACATTCCATAGGGCTGGACCACACATGGGCAAATTACATCATCAACTTGCGACGGGAGTTGTCCCTTGAGTGAAAGATGAACTATAGAGCACCGAAGTCTGACGTCACTGCCACTAGAGGGCGCTGTTTCACGGGTTTGTGGCTTTATTTTTTGTGTTGAAATCCCCATTTGGGAATCTTAGATCAAGTCATATAAGAACTGTGTTCCAAACATAAACACACAATCCTGGTGTTTTTATCAGGGGGGTGGCTCTGCATCGTTTATGATATTCATTCATATTTGATGCAGCCTATTTCTGGCGAAAATGGAATTAATTCTGCCTTAAAACTCTTAAGACCTACTACTTCCGGGTCTGAAATCACTGTCCCTACAGCAGCCGCGTTCATGGGAAATGTAGTCTTTGGGTTGTTTGACTCGTTTCTAGTGTTTATATTGTGTTACTCTTTGGATTTACACCTTCAGTCGATGCTTCATATCCATATGAGTAAAATCGCCAGGGTGGTGTTTATTTTTGGAACAGTTATTACATGAAGCGATCTAAGATTCCCCAATGAGGATATCAACACAAAAAGTAAAGCCACAAACCTGCGGAAAAGCGCCCTCTATGGCAGTGACGTCAGGACTTCAGCGCTCCTATTAATAAAACATTTAAGGTGTTTTTCATTTTAGTTATAGAGGGCAATGTATTAAAGCATAAAATGCTTTTTAGCCAAGGATCCTTTTAATATAAATAACTACATGATACAGTTAGTTGCAGTGACAGGGCACCAACAAGTGGCATTAAGCAAATGTTAATTGAAGCATACATTGCAACGTGGCCCGAACCGCTAGTTGTACAAATGCAGGTAATGCATGAATCACAGTACTTGGGGAAGGCAAGAGACACGTTCAAAAGCTGTCATGAGCAAAGTGACAGCAGCAGAGAGCATATCTCTGCTGTCCAGCAGCAACCTGCTAACTCCAAAAAACTCATTGTTCACGAAATGAAAAACAAAATACGTTTTTCAGGAAATGAAGAAAACCAATACTGCCTCATAAAAGTTGGTATTGTGACTTTATATATTGTCAGTTACTTGCATGTGTCATTATATTATCACCACTTAACCCAAATCCAGCTGAAGTGGAGCTGTAGGAGTCCGAACAGCAGACAATAGCTCCGTTGATGAGGGAGAGGTTTCAAATGGGTCTAAATTCCCAAAAGCTAACAATGGATCTCCAAGCTCACAATGCATCACGTGTGAATTAATGCCCTGATGCTTCATGACACTGCTTATATAGGCCTACAATAATAAACAGGACTTTAAATATTACAATAACGTCTGCAAAGAGGGGTTGACAGAGTTGGAGTTTCAGTAGAACTAGCGCGACAGAAATGCTATTCCATTTCTTGTCATAATGCTCTCATTAAACACGTCATAGATTTTAGAAATAGAATTACTTGTTTTCATAACATTAGCGTCAGTGCTAAGTTTGATAAACAGGTACACTGTATAGTTTTATCACACTACGGGGGGAGAAACAGCGTCGTTACTGTTTATGTGCTGTTCCTCTGTCAGTGCGCTCTGAGCTGTAGAGCGGCAGCAGGAGAGGAGAGAGGGGGAGTTGCGTGGTGTTGACTGACAGTTTGAGGATCCAATGGAGTTGGGAGGTTTTGTCAGAGGCGCTTTTTAACACATTGTGTGCCAGAGGTTTATTAAAATATTATACGTTCAGTGCCTGCATTGTTCCATCCACTTACGTTATACGTTTCGTGCTGTAGAAACCCCGACGCGGAAGTGCATGTAAACAGAGCGTGCGTGCGAGACGGCGGAGGGTCCCGACTAACGCCTGGAACAATAATATTTCCAACGCGATCCTCCATTGCAGAGTGATCGCCGATCGAAAACGGCTCGCTTCCACCACGTTAAAAAGAAATGGAGATATTAAGCTTTTAGTCAAGGAGATAACATTGGAAACGCCGACCGGAAGGATTTTTGACATGGAGCCACATCCAGCCTCTCCTTCTCAGAAACTCCTGGGGTGATCCCAAAGTTTAGTTTTAGCGCCCCACGTCGGCCCCTCGTGTCTTGCACATTCATTACATGTCATACTCTGTGATGGGGGAAATGGGTAAAATCTTGATTATCTGCCTTGTCAGACTGTGCGAGTTGAATTAAGTCTGCTGTCACATTGTGCAATGAGGAGGCCTCAACCTACGTCAGCTGAAGTATGCTGGGCATTGTTTTACCTTGAGAAAACAAAAAAGGAAAGGAGGATGACTTCTCGGGGCTTGGCTGAGCTTGGCTTGACAGAAGAGGACAACAAGTGTTGGCAAATCTCCAAAGGGGGCTGTTAGTATCTACAGCCATTTTTCTGTCTGCACATACTACCAGTTGCCACATGAAACCCATCAAATGTATGTAGTGGATCTTCCGGTAAAGGTAGAAGTCTTGATAGCATATAATTCTCTGGTGTTGTAGCAGCAGCCACACGACACACACAGCCTGACATTTTGGACACTGCCAGGACTCTACCCTAGATAGTGTTGTGACCATGTCACACTGAACGATTCTAGAGGCTTACGGCATTAGAATCCAAGATGGCCAAGGCAGCTGATATTGTAGTGTGTGTGTGGTCACCATACTTCATCTCATAAATTAGTGCAAGAACAATTCACACCAACAGAAACCCTGAGTGAAGGAGGCCATACCATATATAATTGTGTATATACGACTTACTGCCTTCTCAAAGTAATGGCATTGAAAACTTTCTGCTTCAAAATAATCCATACATGCTGAAAAAATACACATGCATAGGAAAGCAGGTGGATGTGTTGAATTTTAACACTGGCGTTGCTCCTTATCCCAGGTTTCCGGAGTCTGAACCCCCCTCTTACCATCGTCAGGAAGACGTTTGAGTCTACAGAGAACCCAGACGACTTCCTACCCTCGGTCATGACCTGCGTCAACTACCTGAAGCTGCCCGACTATTCCAGCATAGAGATCATGCGTGAGAAACTGTTGATTGCAGCCCGTGAGGGCCAGCAGTCATTCCACCTTTCCTGATCACGCAACGTCTCCACATTCAAATGCCTTCTACAGCAACTGACGAATTCTTGACTTCCTTATAGTGTTTTTTTTTCTTTTTCTTTTTTTAATCACATACATCAAGGCTACGTGTACAGCCTTCTTGTTAGAGAAAGCAGCTTGCAGAAAAATTAAAGACTTCAGATATATATTTGCTGCCCCTGTCTCTCCTAAAAAGAAAAAAAGGAAAGGCGTTACATGACTCACAGATCCTACAAGAAAAATTATAAAAGACAAAAAACAAGTGAGAAAAACTTATATCAGTAGTTGAGTAATGTTTAAAAAAAAGATGAAAAAACCTGGGTGACATTTTAAAATTGCATTGCTGTGTGATATTTAAAAAAAAAGGGATGTTTCCTCTCCAGGTCGGTGGATAACGTCACTGTGTGGTGGGGAGGAGGGGTGGGGTAGGGGGTCCATCGAGCAAGCTAGGTTCACTTTAGCTCCAAAGATCATTTGTACAGACAAATTTGCAGACTTTGCTCATTCTACACATTTGATAGAATAGCTCTTTGTTCTCATGTCCTCTTCTTTCAGTTTGTCTGTTCGCATTCTGTTCTGTATATTATATTGCCCCCGCCCCAGTTGTGTGTTGCATTTCGGTTCGACGTTTCCTCCCTAATGTGTGTCTTTTGCTTAAAGCTGTGGAAACGAGAGTTGCAGTTGGTTGAATGCGGGTAGACGAGAGCATAGTATCTTTACTTTATTTTCTACCCAAGATGACTTTTGTGTTCTGGCCTGCTTATTTACAAAGAGCTTCAGCTCGGATGTTGATGGGTTGTATCCAGTGTGTTGGACATACAGTATACATTTGTTTTGCTTTTTACTTTGATCAAGTAGTGTGTCTCTGTAAGACCCTACTGGCAATGCAGGGTACTCTCGAGGCTAATTTATATCTCGTCACTCGACCGCGTCATAGTTGAAGATGCGTCATTTTTGTCAAGCGACGTCGTGCGACGATTTTTAAGTATAGCCTTTAGTAGACTGCTAGGGCCAAACTCTGAGCATCCCACCAACACATAATGTAGCTGGGCACAAGATTTGGCTGGTCTCATTTTATCGTTTCATGGCCAGATAGCATTTCAAGTTCATTTACGGAATAAAGTTTATATGCAGTTTCACACCCGGTTTGAGGTGTGAATGTCTGCTTTACTTTTTTTTTTTTTAATTTTCTATATTGTCTTTTTTTTTCTTGCTGTAGTTTATTTTTTGCACTGCTGGCTTGGAACAAACCGTGGTGTGCACCTGCAGTCTGTGGCCAGTGGAGGGCGCCACTGTATGCTCTCTTGGCCCAATCGTTCATGTGCTGGTTTCTAAGATCTGCAATAATTTACTGCATCAGGTTCATGTTTTTACCTGAACATAAATAAAGTAACTGTTTGACTCAATCTTGTACGATTGCTTTATTTAACCATCCTTTCATCATTCTCTTCCTGTCACACTCAGTCATGGATTATTTATGATAGGCTAGGGGTGTCAGCAGAATAGAACATGGACAGTCATTGTTCTTTATTTGTACCGTTGTTTTTCTTGTCTCAGTGTTTGATGCTTCTAGTTGTGTGGAACAGCTAGTCCTAGTGTAACACGAGATTCTAACTTGTGTCTCCCACATGGGAAACCAAACGTCTACCGCTAGGAATCAGCCCTTGGCCAAGTGAGAGATTAGGCTTTTGCTACTGCGCTACATCTCCCCCAACAACCCCCAGACGAATGAGCTGGTTCTAAAATGTAATGTGCAAAATATTGCGTAATCCTCTCCAAATAGTGCCCTGTTATCCCACATAATGCCCTGTTCTCTCAAAGTAGTGCCCAGTTGTCCCCCAAAAACATTGCCCAGTCCTCTGGTTGCGGTCTGCACTTGAATCAGAATATTTTAGTCTATGATCTGATCTACTCAATGGAATATACTTTGAGGATGTAATTAATGACTTTGCATCATATTTCATGAACTAAGTCAAATAAGTTGTTTAAAATGTAAGGCTTATTTAGGCCTGCCATTATTTCTAAGGCAAAATGATGTCACATTGGTTGAATTGTTGAACGTTTTTCTCAAATGGTGGCTCAGCTAGTGATGCTTGTAGTTGAAAGTAGGCTATATTGCACTGATGTAATATACAGTCAGCACTTGGCTTAAATCATTTCTGTTTAGACACCTTTCATTTCCGGAACAACTTACTTTATTAGGAAAACTGAAACAGCACAAGAATAAAAACAAAACGGTTCAAGACTTGAGAACATTCTCAACTCGACCTCAACTTGGAAAAGCAATTTTGAACAGGTGGGTTTTGAGGGTGGGAAAGGGACATCTCTGAACCACAATTTTGGAGCTTGGTTCTCTTTGGATGGTTCATGATGGCACAAGATCACAAATGTGATCAAAAAGCATGAATGGTTTATGGCCAAAATGGCCATAAACCATTCAATGCTTTTAAACCCAACAGTATTATTTTGAAATCAATGATTGGATACAGGGAGCCAGTGTAAAGAGCTGTGAAATGGTGTGATATGATCCACTTTATGTTCGCAAGGAGCAGCAGCATTCTGAACCAACTGCAGCTGTCTTATCAAAACATGTTTTAATGTTTGTAAAGTGCAAACATTAAACTCTGTAAAGACACCGTTACAGTTGTCAATTCCACTGAAAATGAATGCATGGACAAGTGTAATCATTAATCCTTGATATAGTGTAATAGTGCAATAAAGACAAGTAAAATGGTACGCCTTATTTCATGTCTAAGACGGAACACTAGCATACAGCTTCTTTTCTAGAATGCAGCCATTTACGTACAGTATGACCAGGCCTAGCTAGACCATGTTGCTCCAGCCTCCAACCCCTGTGGTGCTTCGTAGGGGGTCCTAGGGTCATGGTGAGATGCTTAAAGTGGTTTTAAGTGACAGATTTACTGTGGCATGGGAGGATTCAATATGGAAATGAGAGAGTCGAGGCCGTAGAATCTAAGGCTGGCGTCTCATTAACAACCGCAGCTATATTGATTATACCAGCCCTGCCGTGACGACAAAGCCGCTCTCGGAGACATTGGACTCTTACATAAATTGAGGCGATGAATCATTCTGACGCTCGTGTTCTGCAGAGGAAATGACAAGAAGACACAGTCAAGACCGCCAAAGCTTTCTAGTTTTACACCATTTGGATTTAGGTTATATGCAGTTCAACATGAAGCTTGCTAGTCAAGTTCAGTTTCATTACTTAGCTCAGTACTGAATGTGATTAAGGCTATGAAAGCCTTGAGGTGAACTTATGATACACTTTTTGTATCAGGTTATCTTGGAGGGGAAAACTACTATTCAAAAGCTGTTGTTGAGGGAGTGGTGTCATCAATCAATATGATGTCATAGTAGGCTACTGACATCATAGACTGGCCTCCAAGCCTGATGGAGGGTACTGCCCACTGTAAGTACTCTGACAGCGCATTCTGACAACAGGTATTACATAACTGGAGGGCATGACTTCCCAACGAGCATTGGCCTAGTTGCTATAAAATGTTTAGGAAAAGTATCACATGAGTGATTACAAATTTAATCAGTTTAACCACCAAGCAGATCTACAAGCTCACAACTTTTGACATCTCTTATAAAGTTTTTTTTTCAAAATGTTTCCATATAACATGCCCTAAACAGGGACACCAGGGTGAAGTGGATAACCTACAATGGACAACATTTTGAAAGTAACCGTCCCAAACCTAGTGAGTATTTTCCTGCACCAAAGTATATTGCCACCATCCGTTTATTGTCCAGCTCAGTGGCCTTTTGGTTAGTGTCCACCCTGACACTGGGAGGTTGGTTCAATGCCCAGCCGAGTCATACCAAAAATGATGATAATGGTACCCAGTGCCTCCCTGAAGGGTTGGACTGGGGGTAAATCCCTGCGACATACTAGCATCATGTCCAAGGGGTGTACTTGCATTAAGCAGCCTCACAATATGGAAACGGGAGATAGCCTGCTGACCTAAGGGCCACATGGCTTGCGAACCGTTGGTTCCGAAGGCTACTTACTTACTATCCTTTTAAAGGGCAAGACCACTTTGGTAGAGGTTTGGGTTGTGTGCCATGTTGTAACTCCAAAGGTGGACAAGAAATCAAAAGTAATTGCTCCATTGATAAGAAATTGATAATTCAAAATATGCTCCTCATTGACTTATATTGTACAGTGAAACAGATCTCAAAGTCACTCTTTTGGCAAATAAACAAACAAAACAAAGCTGATTCAGACAATATACAGTAGAACATCACCAAACCCAGTACTGTTTGTTTTTTTAATAGAAATGTGAACTTCCTGTTGATTTAGCTATTTTTATTAAGAAGAAAACCCGGACTGGATCCGTGTATCTGGATCTTCAAATAGTAAAATCTGCAGGAAGTTGTCATTTGTTATTAAAAACATAAACAGTACTGGGTTTGGTGATGTTCTTTATTGTCTGAATCACCTTTGTTTGTGTTCGTTTACGGGCTAAAAGACTTTGAGAGCTGTTTTACCGTACAATGTAAGTCAATGAGGAGCATATCTTTTATTATCAATTTCTAATCAATTGAGCAATTATGTTTGATTTCTTGTCCACCTTTGGAGTTACATCATGGCAAGGTGACTACACAACCCAAACCTCTAACAAAGTGGTCTTGGCCCTTTAACATGCTGGGAATTGATGAGTGCAATGATGAGTGTGTTTTGAGTCTCTGTCACATGCAGGGCCCAATCACCCTGGTGTCCTGCTGCCCCTCTGTCAAATCCGTTAAAGTGTGTTCACACCGACACACGTGTGTGTGTGTGTGTGTGTGTGTGTGTGTGTGTGTGTGTGTGTGTGTGTGTGTGTGTGTGTGTGTGTGTGTGTGTGTGTGTGTGTGTGTGTGTGTGTTTGTGTTTGGATGAAGCTGGTCTGCGGTCACCATCCATAAGATTTCCGCTAATGCCTGGATGTCTTTAGGAATGAATAATTTCTGACAACTCTCACCCTGATAAAACCACCACGGCGGGTTTGGGGTGACAGATCACATGTCCCTGTGGTAATGCCGCCTGTTATCACTATAAAGCAGCTAATCACCAAGGCAAAGCTGCTTAGGATTTTCTCCACTTGTACCCCAAACTAGAGGGAGAGTAGCACCCAGGATTACAATCTTAGGCAATTGGCACTGGGTGGAAAAAATAGGTTAAAAAAACGTGGGATGACAATTTGTAAAATTAAAGGCTGATGAGATTCTACACAGGTCTCCTGTCACTCTGTCATGCTCGCTCTCTGTGTGTGTGTGTGTGTGTGTGTGTGTGTGTGTGTGTGTGTGTGTGTGTGTGTGTGTGTGTGTGTGTGTGTGTGTGTGTGTGTGTGTGTGTGTGTGTGTGTGTGTGTGTGTGTGTGTGTGTGTGTGTGTGGAAGATAGAAATAAAGGATGGGGAAGAAAGGAAGAGAGAGACAGAGAGCGAAAGAGAGAGAGAGTGGCGTCACCTGTCGTCACTAGGGATAGGAGGCAGTGAGTGAGCAGGAGCCAGCCCTCTCTCTCTCTCTCCCTCCCTCCCTCCCTCCCTCCCTCCTCTTCCCCGTCAGCCAGCCTGTTCCCTCTCTCTCTCTCTCTCTCTCTCAGTCCTCCTGCATACAGCCAGGATTCAGCATCCTTAACCAGCTGCCTCTCTCGCTCACTTTAAACACTCTCTCTCTCTCTCTCTCTCTCACACACACACACACACACACACACACACACACACACACACACACGTACGTGCGTACGTACGTACACCACTGACCCCTAGCCGGCAGAGCAAGCGGCATCGTTCTGAGCTCAATTGAAATACAAATAACAAGAGAAGAAGGCAGGGAGGACAGGTGGAAGAAGAAGAAGACAAAAGGAGCAAACAGACAAAAGCGAAGCAGATGAAGAAGGACCAGGAAGACAGGAGGAGTTTGTGCGGACAGCCCATGCGGTGCTCCGTGTCCCTGCTCCTTTTCCTCGTCCTGGGCGCCAGGGCCGGGTCTCTGCCGTCTGCTTTCCAGCTGGCCCCCGACACCCCGTCCCCGGCAGAGCCCACCCCGACCCAGGCCACACCTCCGCCCGACCCCTGCGAGGGACGGCCCTGCCTCAATGGGGGCTTCTGCCTAGCTCTGCCCTCTGAGGGCAGGCCAGAGGAGACCTGGTTGTACACGTGCACGTGCGCCCAGGGCTTCACCGGACGCAACTGTGAGGTGAGCATGCATTTTAGGATGAAGCCTCTAATCTGTGTGTAACTCAGGGTCTCTGCTGCATATTGGCTTGATGCCCTGTTTGCCCATGGTTGCCTTTTAGTATATATACCAATTCTTCTGAATACACTGGTGGAGGAAGTTGTGTGTGTGTGTGTGTGTGTGTGTGTGTGTGTGTGTGTGTGTGTGTGTGTGTGTGTGTGTGTGTGTGTGTGTGTGTGTGTGTGTGTGTGTGTGTGTGTGTGTGTGTGTGAATTGATCCCCCCCCATCCATCCGATGCAACCTTTCTACTTTATTGGATGCGACTGTAAGAGAACATGCATTCCCCTGAAAGTGTATGAGAGGGTATGGGTATGCAGAGAAAACAGAATACAACTATTTCACTTATTTTAACCTCATATTTCCTGGCAAAAAGAAGAGATCTGGGACACAGAATGAAATAATGTTGACCGAGACGCTTGCTGCAGTAACAGCCTAAAATTAGGTTTCAGTGGATTATTAGAGTTTAATGTGCATACGTGTCTGTCTGCAGATGTCTCTGTGTGTGTGTGTGTGTGTGTGTGTGTGTGTGTGTGTGTGTGTGTGTGTGTGTGTGTGTGTGTGTGTGTGTGTGTGTGTGTGTGTGTGTGTGTGTGTGTGTGTGTGTGTGTGTGTGTGTGTGTGTGTGTGTGTAGATGAGCTGGGTTGTATTTTTCCTCTGCTGTGTATAGATGGTATTTTTTAATGGGAGCATGTGCTGCTACTGAGACACGCAGAGAAGTGCTGCGTTGCTGTGGCAACAAAGTCGAGGAGCAGGCAGCCGCAGCGAAGCTCGACTGAGCACTGCGTGTGTGTGTGTGTGTGTGTGTGTGTGTGTGTGTGTGTGTGTGTGTGTGTGTGTGTGTGTGTGTGTGTGTGTGTGTGTGTGTGTGTGTGTGTGTGTGTGTGTGTGTGTGTTTGTTTGTGCATAGGAGAAACCATTGGTAGTGAGTGGGATATCAGTCAGTGAGCCAGTAATTGTCCAGCCTATCCTGGAAGGCAATAATCAATGATGTTGATACATCAGTATGTGGTTTCACCAAGTGCGTATTGACTAGAACGATTGCTAGGTAATTCCAGGTCACTTAACTCCCAATAGAATCTTCTGTCTCTCACACACACACACACACACACACACACACACACACACACACACACACACACACACACACACACACACACACACACACACTTTCAAGTCTCAAACTGGCTGGTAGTGATTGGCAGAGGTGTGAGCAGGGTGCTATGTTCATGAAATTGGCAGCACCTGTGTGCTGCTGCTGTGGGCTCCCTCAAGAACAGATTTAGACTTGTCCTTACCTCCTGTGGGTTTTTTTCGCAGTGGATTAATTATGTTGCATTTCCATCCTTCATCTACAAAAGATTATGTGCTGACTTAATCACCTGAACAAAACCAGTCTGGGCAGGCCACAAGGGAGAGAGGTGAACATTGGCCTGGTATCCACCGAAGCCTGGTGGCGAGGTGCCCCTGACCTTTCACATAAATTCCAAATACACAGTAAAATCCTCAGTGTTCATTTATCCATTTGTAACTCTGAGAGTGTACAAATGTAACCAAATTGACCTGCAACTCTTTTAGAGTTACATTAACACTAAGATGAAAAGATTCAGTGATTTGTCAGTAGAAAATCACTGAATTTATTTATTTAAAGGTACTGATGCTCATTGCTCATGTCATGCTTCCTCTTCCATTCAATTCAATGCAATTGTTGTATGCCTGGTATAAACAGCAGGGCTCATGGCTCACTCTGGGCTGCAGTTTGACAGAGGACGAGCAGGATCACAGGTTTTCACTGAGGGACTCCGCAAGGTGACTGAGAGCTTTGACAGCACCGCCAACAGGTGGCAGCCATTACCCCCTGATGGACGTCTGTGAAGTGTGTGTGTGTGTGTGTGTGTGTGTGTGTGTGTGTGTGTGTGTGTGTGTGTGTGTGTGTGTGTGTGTGTGTGCAGCTACATTGCAGTGCATCATTCCTTGACTTAAAGGAGGAGTTCACCCCAAAAATGACTAATTTAAATCAATTACACCGGCGGTCTCTCCGGTAGGAGACTCAGAGATCTTTCTGCTGGTAATCAAATTATTGGCTTAGGAATGCGACAAAAACAAAAAGATCTCCTTGAATTCAAGGCCTCATGGGGTGTCTAATAGATAGAAAACATGTCATTTCTTGGGTGAACTACTCCTTTAAACCCCTTTGCCCTTTGGGGAGCATAGGTCTTTCAAGTGCATCGTGTACATACAGTATTATGGATATACAGTAGAGTGGCGTAGAGAGCATTGGTTTTCAAAGTGGGGTCCGGGGACCCCCAGGGGTCCTTGGGGGGGGGGTTCAGCTTAAAAATGGCCCAGCCAAATGTGTTAATATAGCGTCACAATATTTTTAACCACTTTAACCTTTTATACTTTGGGCTATTCAAAAATAGCAGATATACAAGCAAAACATTTTGAAAATTTGTGCAAATATTTTAATATAAATATTTTTATAAAGCGAACATTTGTAACTCAAATCTTTGCTTCTGGGGGGGGTCCCTGGAACAAAGTATTTTTACCTGGGGGTCCGCGGCCAAATGCATATCATTTTGGGGGTCCTTGACATGAAGAAGTTTGAGAACCACTGGCGTAGAGGCAGGGAGTCACAGTCTGTGTCGCAGCCAGGCGGTGAGAACAGCAAACTGCTCACAGAGCGAGAGCTGGGAGGAGGAGTGGACCGCTTAATGGAACATTTAACCAGGGACCCCTAGAACTGTCCTGGTTTCATCTCTCAGAATAGAATGCTGGGGCAGCGGCAGCAGTCAGTTTGCAGTCACACACACACACGCTTGTATTACTATACTTGTGAGGAACGTCAATTTTACGAATGCCATTTATTGCCATTTTTAAGCCTAACCTTGAAGCCGTTACAAAATCTTTTTTTTAACCAGAAAACAAATATTTTTCGTGGAAAATTGTCCTCACAATGTCTATTTCTGCTATACTTGTTGGACATTTGGCCCTCACAAGTATAGTGATTCAAGTAAATGGTGCATTTATATAGCGCTTTTATCTAAAGCGCTTTACATAGATTGTGCATTACATTCACCCATTCACACACACATTCATAACCCGATGGCGGAGGAAACCATGCAAGGCAACAACCTGCTCATCGGGAGCAATTAGGGGTTCAGTGTCTTGCTCAAGGACACTTTGACACTAACTCAGGGGGAATCCGGGATCGAACTAGGAACCTCACTGGTCCCATCCGGCCACTGTACCCCTGAGCCACTGCCGCCCATATTTGGGCTGATGCCAAACATATAATCACTGGTGGAAAAAGTACTCAAATTGAACGATTTCTAGGTAATACCAGGTCACTTAACTCCCAATAGAATCTTCTGTGTCTCACACACACTCTCTCACACGCACAAGCACACGCACGCACGCACGCACGCACACACACGCACACACAGCCTGCTGTGCCCTGTTCTCATCGGTGAAGCCTTGAGGGAGGAATGACGAGCAGAGGACAGTGATGTCACAGGGCCAGTCACACAACGCAGGTGTGAAGGGATCAGTTCAACGGTTGTCATGGTAACTGGGTAAAACATACAGTACCGCTACTCGGGTGGTGTACTGGTATAGTTTTTGTGTTTCCCATAAAGGCCTGTGGCGTTAATGTCCTCTACTATTCTTCCTCCACACCAGGTCCTCCAGCCAATGAGAGGGAGCCTTTGGGGCAATAAATCCCCCCCCTCCCCCCCCACCCCCCCGTCAACATCTCCATGGCAACCAGGAGTCATTTGCTAAATGACCTGTTTGGTTCTGGTGCAGCCATGACTTGCATGTCTCTCTCCTCCTCTGACTGTGTCACACACTGGCGATAGGCCTGTCGCAATTATTACATAATCGCAATTATGTTGCATAATCGTCATGTTGATTTTTTTTCTTCAAACATTTAAAAATAAATGTGGAAATAGCAGATCTACAAGTGCTACAGATCGCGCCGCATTGTGAGCTTGTAGATCAGCTATTACATTTTTTTTCATAAATAAAAATATATTAAATATGGCTTATTTTGGCCATAATACATTATTTATATTGATAATTGTCATTTATTTGTATATTTCAGTTATATGCCATATTTACCCTGTGCAATTCTTGTTCACAAAGCCTAAAAGGCAAACAGAAATGTATTTTTTATGTATTTGTTCAATGCCAAAAACCTGATTCAATTGTTAATCGCAATTATTTGTACGAAAATGTACCTAAACTAAAATATCATGATTGTGACAGCCCTAACTACTATTGATGGCCCAGATTGAAGAAAATGTGTAGCAAGAGGGATGGAGAACTGGGTCGGGGGAAAAAAGCTGTTGGTAATGGAGGTGGAGAGGGGTGGCTGGACAGGCAGATAGGGGTGGGTTCATTTGGGGTCCATTCTTACCCTCTCTAACACTGAACATTTCACTGTGTGATGGAGGAGGCTGGGGGTCAAGCAGAGCGGGATGGACAGACTGACAGGACAGGTGGAATCAGGCAAACTTTACTCTCCTCCTGGCGAGTTCCAAGAAGAAAGTGGAACATGCTGGATGCCATTGTTAATGTCTATGTCAGAGCTGCAAGCACGTAGCCTATGTACTCTCTCTCTCTCTCTCTCTCTCTCTCTCTCTCTCTCTCTCTCTCTCTCTCTCTCTCTCTCCTGCAGTCACACTCCTAGACCTGGTTTACAGTAGAGGCTGCAGAGAACTCAATGCAGTTCTAAGTAAACCAGAGCACTAGAGACTAGAGGGTTTTCTAGATTGGTTTACACCTTCCTGCATAGCACGGCCTCCCTGTGTACGCTTTGCTGCATATCTTCTTGTGAGCTACTGCATTCAGGCAGTTCTACCTTATTGATTATTGAAAGACCTTGTTGTGTGCTGTGATAGATTTGTTAAGCTTCTTCACAGCACAATAGGGCACAATAAGACTGCATGGGAGTGCATTGCAGTCCCATATGACGAGAATCTAGGGAGTTATTGGATTGTTCTGCCTATCCGACTTCAGGGGGTAATTGTGGAATTTGCAGAGCTCACACTAGTATGTATTGTACTGTAGGCTCTAAATGATTTCTTTTGTGCCTCGGCTGCATGAGGCCTAGATCTGTTGGGTTTCAGTTTTCATTTGAAGATGGGTGAAGGACTGAATGAAGGCTGTGCTGTGAGTTTCTTCAAGGCGGAGAGGGAAGCAGTACAGCAATTTCCCTTCATTATAATCAGTTATCAGGCTGAAAGTCAGCACTCTGATGGAATGATGTTTCTGAACCTCACCAGTGAGGATGTTTTTGCCTGTGCTGAGCACAAGCCTGTCAGATGACGTTGTCGCTGGCTGACAGGCTGACTGAGTGATCAACTTCCAGTAATTGGTTGGCTGGTTGGTCTAGAACAAGAGACAATCCAGGCTATGAGAAGTCTTCAGTTGTTGTCCCTCCAGGCTATGGGATTGTGGTTACCGTCAAATCTGAGTGATGAGAGAGAGAGAGATACTACCCACTCCAGTTAGTAATTAAGTAGCCTAATATTAGTTATCCTAAAATACCATAATATGTAATATAGTAATACAAAAAGAAAGGGCAATGCAATGCTAACATATAGGATCAGCATAATACACGTCCAAATTAAATAAAACATCCGGTAATAGGCTTGGTCCCTACAAGATTATGGGATGACGTGAATTTACCGTCAGAATTATGTCATTATTACAGAGAAGGCTATTGTTAGATGGTTTTACAATTTGTCATATTTAGTAGAAATATATCTCCTTGGGGCATTTGCTTATCACCCTTCTCCATCCATACTCTGAGGCTCTTCCTCCAACTGTGCTTCCTCATTAAACATGTTATTTTAAGAGTTTAGCAACTCTTTATCAGACTTATTACTGTTTCTTTTTAATAGCTTCCATTATTTTACTGTTTCTTAGTGACTACTTCTGGATAAGAACATCTGTTAAATGCCTAAAAATGTAAACTATTGTTTACTGGTAAGGGTCACGGTTCCTTCTTTATTAAATGTATTGAAGATGCAATTTACTTATATCAAGTAAAACATAGATCAAGTCATATATCAATTGGCTTGACAATCTTTTTCAACCCACTCAACCCATTATACACATAGCCCACATTGTGTGTGTGTGTGTGTGTGTGTGTGTGTGTGTGTGTGTGTGTGTGTGTGTGTGTGTGTGTGTGTGTGTGTGTGTGTGTGTGTGTGTGTGTGTGTGTGTGTGTGCGTGCGTGCGTGCGTGCGTGCGCATGTGTGCGCGTGCGTGTGTATTTGAATTTTTGTGGCATTTGGATTTAAAAGATGATCCACTGTCTGTGACTTAAACCAAGCCCTTCATCTGTTGAACGCTAACTATGAGAGATTGTGGAGTTAGTGATGATGTGTGGTAGTGAACCCTACAGTACATCTCCCCGGGCTTCACATACAGCCTCAGCCGCATCCAATTAAGCCCAGCTCAAAGCTCATCGCCAGCCTTTGGTCTCACAGGCTCTTTGATATGCTCAGCTTGTTAGGCAGCAGGGAGATGGAAGGCACAAGGAGCATGGGGATATATAAATATATATTTACACTGGATATAACTCTCATGCAATTTCTGCAAAGGGACCTCTTCTCATCGTTCGACTCATTGAAGCAGCTCAGACCAGCGCACACTGAATGTTGCTGTTTGTTGGCAAAATCATTCATATGGTCTGGCTTTGCCTGTCAATGTTCTCAACATCATTTTAGCTGTGGATGATCTTTGTCAAACAGGTAGTAAAGCAGAATGGAGTGATGGCAAATTCTATCAAAACCCCTGAAACATCATCAAGATGGAGGTTTCCCCATAGAATACAATAGAATACAATAGAATACAATAGAATAGAAGTATGGCTCCAAAATCGCCATCACTGAGGCATGGGAGATTGCTTCCTAAGACGTCATAGTTGTTAAGCCTCCTGCTTGCATCGCTCTGTCATCATCCTCTGTTTTGAAAAAGAAAAAGAGAAAACTTGCAATTCCTCTAATTAGGAACAGTCTGAAAGGAAAAGGAAACAGCTTTCAGTTGGCTGTCCTTTTGGATTCCTGCAGGTTGGACATCTGTGTAGTCTGTCTTTTCTGGCATGGACACAGGCTTCATCCCTCGTGCATATTCTACTGTTAGGCACTTTTGACCAGATTGTACCAATTGGGTAATTTAAGGAAGTCAAACTTGGATTAACAGGATTGATATAAAAACAGCAGCAGCAAACTAGAATAGACACTGAGTACATACAACTGATACAAAACAGCGGGACATGCTAAAAGCACAATGAACATACAGTAAAAAATAAACAAAATGTAATCAGACACAGAGAAAAGCAAGGTGGAAAGAAGATAAGTCGCAGTCCATTGTTTAAGGATGATTAAGATCATCTCATATCAAATGGAAGTCCATACGTTAGGACTGCAGCTGCAACTGCTTGGCCTGCTTTGACCATAACGGTGGTAACATCCGAGTGCTGAAGAAGGCCA
>NC_139945.1:32338920-32426420 GCF_963454915.1 Gymnoscopelus microlampas
TCCTAGATGACAAATCCATTGAGAAACGGACCTTTGCTCTCCACGGTCACGGAAGTGCTAAAAATGACCCTACTAAAATGTTCTCAAATTCAGTGTGTGACTTTTGCTGAAGGTCTGTCAGTGAAACAATATTCAATAACAATGAATTCTATGTATCTGACTTCTTATTCTCATTACTATCATAAGCACTAGTCCACCCTCCGTCCGTCCGGGCTATGGAACCACAAACATAACTACAGATCCCATAGCCTGCGGTCAATTGGTCTGTGGTGAAAAATGGATGAGGACTGAACTGATAGAGCCCCCCTGCCATTTAGTATATAGTATCAGAAGTTATGCATAACAATATTTTGGAAAATGTTGATACCATGGGAAAAAGCCTCAGTTTTATCCACAGTTGGTTACCGGTTTCGGAGTCCTTTGATGGACTTAATGAGGTTGTGATGAGGTAGAGAGACTGAGGTATTTCTCAGTGGGTATGTCCTGCTGCCGAGAAGCAGAATCATCTAAAGCACAGCCTGGCAGGGAGCAGCACTGGGAGGTATAGTGAGTTCCTCTGCGTGTATTATGCTCTCACTGTGCAAAGAAGTGACTGGCAACTCCATTTTGGAGGAGACAGGTTTTCTTCACCCTCCACAGACCAACAGTAGGGGTTGGCAAACAGTGACAGAGACTATAAACATGTTGGGAATTGGCAATGACTAAACTGGAGAGAAAAAGTGTTTTGTGCATGTTTTATACATTTAACTAAAGGCAACACATTTTTGTAACTACACTTTTAGCCAAGCAAGTGCATTGAGAATATTCTATTTGATAGCTGATAACTTTAATGATGTAAAAGGATTTGTTTAGGTTTTATAAATGTAAAAAAACTATCCTTTTCTTTCCTAAATTCCTAAATTTTGAGAGGAAAAACTACATGGAGAAATGCCTTTTACCCTGTTAAAATTGAACAAACTGATCCTCCTCTAAATATGCCTGCCCAGATCATCCTTTCAGTCAGTCATCTATCCATGACGTCACTGTGCTCTGCAGAGAACAGTCCGATTGTTCAGAAGAACAAGCTCCTTGCCTCCTGTCACCGTTTCTATAAACACACTTGTCCCCTTCAGGGACACAGTGGGTGGAGAGTGATGCTGTGTGTCGGGTGTCATGTCCTACCAGGAGGTCCATCTTTCATCAAACCCGCCGGGATTTCCATGGCGACTTTTACACAGGATCAACAGTTGGAGGAGACAGAGTAACTAGACAGAAAATGCCATGTTCCTTTTTTTTTCTCGTATGAAACTCAAACTTCAATTACAGAAAGGCAGAAGCCACTCTGGGCCTCCAATAGTGTAATAACACAACCAAACCTCGCCCCACCAGGCTAGTACCTCTCCATTTAGAAAGAAACACGGGGTACTAAGTACTGTACAATGTATCAACTATGTGGTTGGGCTGTGGGGGGCTCTTCCTGCAACTCTTTCTGCCTCCTTGTATTATCTTGTTCTTTCTTGTGCAGAGTAACTCCCCTGCTGTGACCTGACCCACTGAGAGGCAGGCGAAATGAAGGGAAATAATTTACAGCTGATTTTAGGCGACAGGAGCAGGAACAGAATGTTCTGATTCCATAACTTCTACAGTAACTCAAGTGGTGGCAGGGGCTGTTCCTTTTTTATTTCCTCGTGGGTAGGCAGCAATGGTGGAAGCATTTCATTAGAAAGTGCTACACATGTTGGGGCTCAGCCAGACCATGCACAGACCATTATGCTCCTTGTGATATATTGATTCACTGGTCAACTCCCTCCCAAAATATTAGTCTTGGCCTGCCAATAGCTTGCAGCTTTGATAATATTCCATGAAAAGTTGTATTTTCTTTCATTGAATTAAATCAAGTATACTCTGGGAATTGGTGTGTGCGTGGGACGGACAGACAGACAGACAGACAGACAGATAATATGCAGTATGTCGTAATTAGAGCTTGAGAAAGTGAGAGGGAACGAGAGATGCATTGTGTGGTCAGAGCTGCTAGAGGTGTTTCTCAGCCTCTCTGAATATCAACTGATGCTGAGAAAGTGGTACTGATCTTATTAGGGCATTGGGACATGTTTGTGAGAATACTGAGAATACTTTTTGGGGTATTGATGCCCTTTGAAGCTCATGAACAGAGAAGTGGAAAGTTTGAGGGATGGAGGACCGATGAAGCTTTGATGTGAAGGAACAGCAAACATTTAATGGGTCTCTCATGTAAACATGCTTTTTGGCCTCGCAGAGAGCATTGCTCTGTGCTGTGTTACTGGATGCTGCAATAGTTTGGATGTTGGGCTCATTTGTTCATTTGTATGGCAAAGGGGCTAGTAAGAAACCATTCTTCTATTTATTCCAGATGCATGTGCTGTAATTAGTGTTAAAAAGATCTTGCCAGTGT
Source organism: Gymnoscopelus microlampas (assembly GCF_963454915.1). Lineage (NCBI taxonomy): Eukaryota > Metazoa > Chordata > Actinopteri > Myctophiformes > Myctophidae > Gymnoscopelus > Gymnoscopelus microlampas. The sequence goes on from NC_139945.1 coordinate 32,341,331, forward strand.
TTTTGTATGTTGCCACAAGTCTTGTATTACTTTATTACTGCAGCTGACAAGTTTGCAATTATGGAAAAAAGACCCAATTTTCCCTTTTTTTGGTGGGGGGAAGGGGGGTGCACCTTAAAATTGTCTGTTTCTCCAGAAAATATTCATGTCCCCATGAAGAAGTCATGGCTGTTTGAATTTTGCTCATAAAACAATCTTTCCTCAAGATACTATTGCCAAGACTCGACTGCATTATCACGCAGTAGCGTAGTGTGACAAAAAAAAGGTGACATAAAGTTCAATGTTCAATTTACATACTGTATCTCAAGCAAGTTTCAAGTCTCTGAAAGTCGATTTTTATACCAAACTGGAAACAAATTAAAGGAAGGTAGGGACTAGGGAGCACAGTCAAATATCTAGCAAAGTAAGCAAACCATGGTGTGCTTTGGAAAGTTGTCTGTGATTATGTAAAGTTTACATGACTTGGCTATGACTTGGTTAACCTGCGTTCCTTTACCCATTAAGACCTGAGGCAGATTCTGCAAAATGTCTTAAAACACTTTTTTGAAAATATGTTGCTATATCAGTGGTTCTCAAACTTTTTCATGTCAAGGACCCCCAAAATGATATGTATTTGGCCACGGACCCTCATCTCAAATTTAGTTCCAGGGACCTCCAGAAGCAAAGTTTGAGTTACAAATGTTCGCTTTAAAATAAAAATAAAATCACGTTTAAAAAAAAATAGCAGATCTACAAGCTCGTAGTGCGGCACAGAGCTTGTATATCTGCTTTTTTTTTAATAGCCAAAGAAATCTAAAATGACACAGATGTGTTCCCGGTCATAATGGGTTAAGTAATTTCATACTCCTGCATCTCACTTCCAATAAAACACAAAAGTGTAATATCGAACTTCACAAACAGGGTGCATAAGAGGATAGAACTCTGTATGATGCAATCTTCCTTGTTTATCACAATCATCTCAGATGTGGAAGGTGTCAGCGTGTCTGCGATTTCTCAATCATCTGTCAGATACCAGAGTTGACAGCTGTCACCACTGGCTCATAGCGCGAAAGATGTTCAGAATAGCATGGTTATGATTTGATATGATTTGATTTATATGTTGAATTTAAAGTACCATAAAGCTATTTTCACCATGTTGAATATAGTGCTTGATATCCAGCTACCATTGTATCCAAAACATAAAGAAATGGACTCAGATTCATGTTTGTGACGAACAGGAGGCATTTGCATTTGATTTGCCCATTCACAAGCTACAAAAACATGTACTGTAGCACGTTTCAAGTCTGAAGTTTCCAGCATACCTATGGAACTTATGGAACCATATGAACTGCAGTATTACAGCACTCTCACTCCTCAGTCTCCCTTTTGCTGTTTTGGTCTTCACTTCCCTTCCATTTCAATTAAGTTAAATATAGCAAATTGGACAGGTCACTCTCTTAAATTAAACCCTATATACTTAGTTCACCGGAGTCTGGCTCTATACAAGGCCCCCTCATTTCTTCCTTAAACACCAAATATTTTCACAGAAAATAGCCAATCTGCAAGCTCAGAACGCATCGCAAAGTGACATGTTGTGAGCTTGTCACAACACTTCACATTTTGCCAAAAATGTACGCCCCAGAATAGAGAAGTGTTCATAACACATGACTAGCGTCCCTATTCTGTGTGTGTGTGTGTGTGTGTGTCTGTCTGTCTGTCTGTCTGTCTGTCTGTCTGTCTGTCTGTCTGTCTGTCTGTCTGTCTGTCTGTCTGTCTGTCTGTCGGCTTCTCTGGTTCTCTAAAATTTTGTTGCAAAGTTGCAATGACTGACATCATATTTGCTCCAACAATGGGTACTGCACTAGAGAAGAAAAAGATAGAGAAAAGGATGTTTACTCCGAGAGATCACTGTATGCAAACTAATTGTTTTGAAGTGTCATGCTGTCATAGCCACAGGCTGGATTTTCAGTGGAGCAAAACACCTGCTACCAGCACCCACAACAGCAACCACAGTAAGGCTCTGATTTATTTTCCCATGGAATTGGAAACTAAATATATCAATTGCATTTAGCTTGCAGGTTGGGCGTATCTTCAGGATGGAGATTCTATATCTGACAAACGTCCCCGGATGCCTAGACAGCATCTTGTCAAATGGCTTATTTTAATTCAGCTGTCCCTGATCTGAACTTCTCTGGCTGTTAATAGATTAAAATGACCTCTTGATATTGCTTTTATTTCCCTTGAAGATATTGAAGAGCTCAGTGGCCTTGTGGTTATAGTGTCCACCCTGAGATTGGGAGATTGGGGTTCAATTCGGGCATCAGAAACAAGAATTTGACCACTGGCCTGGTGGGTCCTCTTAATACAATAGATAGATAGATACTAGATGGGTAGACAGATAGCTTACACTGTACTGTACCTGAATAACCTGGTAAACCACGTGCAAATTAGTCACGTGAATTCACATCATCATGTGTCTTCTGCAGACCGGGCAGGCCCCAAAGCGCTGGGTGGGTGCTTCGCAAAAAACAAAAAGTAGAAGAGCCAATCATCGTCTGTCAATCACAGGGCCCTGAGTGCAGACTCTGATTGGCTCTTGCACTTTTTGGTCTCTGCAATACGCCCACCCAGTGCTTGGGGCTTGGGGACAGGTCAGCAAAAAAGACACATGATGATGTGGATTCACACAACCAGGATGGTTTACCAGACTAGCCTTATTAGCCTACATGCACATTAGCTTTGCCTGTCCCAGCATCAGAATATGAAATTGCTATAGTTTTCTATCCACCTGAAGGTGGATAAATGTGCTTCATACTCTAAATAAATAATTGCATAATATAAACAACTCCAGTAAATTCGTATTCACAAACTCAACCTCTCTCTCTCTCTCTCTCTCTCTCTCTCTCTCTCTCTCTCTCTCTCTCTCTCTCTCTCTCTCTCTCTCTCTCTCTCTAAATAGTGTTGTTGACTCTACTTGGGGTGATTCATGCAGAACTTCAACTGATAGTGATTATCAAGAATATAAGGTCCTGGACTTAATTCCATTGCTCATATGACTGATTCAGGGCCATTAGTGCTCAATCTCAGTCTACACCCGGCTGCTTCATATACTGTAGTCGCCCAACGTTGCCTAATGCAAGCTCCATTACAAATCCCTGCCAGCTGTACATCCACCCCATTCCATGCTGAAAATAGGAAACTGTCACAGGTAGAAGAGCCAAAATGTCCATGTCATTAAAACCATGTGTCAGCTGACAGCAGACTAGATTGGGCGGCTCGGTAATGAGGAGCTTCATGCTCTGTGGTTTTCTGACTGATGAGTCTAATGAGTGATAACCACAGTAATGTCTGGAGCACTGGCAGCTTCTCAATTAAGAAAAAAGTCTGTTCCTAGATTCACAACACACTGCTATTCCCCGTCTGCAAGCATTACTGATACAATATTCACTTGTTTATCCTGTATGAACTATCTCCTGATTGGATAAAATTGGTATCCTGACTTGTATTTTCTGTTTACAAAAGAACCACCATTACTGAACAACACTATAGCAATGATCGGAACATAGAGCTATTTAGAGTAACACTTACTGTATTTTCAACAAAATAATTAATTTACACCATGTCACTAAGACTGTGTCAGGTTTTCAGCTTGGCTTCAACAAATTATTCTAGAAACTACCAAGACAAATGAGTTTTACATTAAATTGAGAATGCACATGTGTATATAAAACAAAATATAATATCCTACAAAAAAGTCACTTGCCAGCAGAAATATGCCTCTCAACTGAGTTTTATTAAAAAAAGGTTGACATTTTCTTTAGTAAACATGTGCTTGTGATGGACATTTTCCTCATATAGCCTATATATTTTTTGCCAAGGACATACAAAATGAGTGGTCAATAATGTTACCATAAATAAAATACAAATGCATACTAGTCCAGTAGACACGATTGTGTGTGGTTAGTCCTCATCCCTTTGAACTTTATTTTATTGTTATTAAGATAGTAAGTAGGAAAGCTGAGAGGGAAGGCGTAGATGGAGCAATTTGTAACCCATTTTCAAAAAATGCTTTAAAAGTCAAGTCTATTATTGTTATTATTTCCTGCACTCCGCACTTTTGTCTACTTTCTACGTCACCTTCTTCACTTTCTAAATCGAAGTGATGGCTTTGAACTTTTCAAAAAGACAATCAGAGACGGTGAGAAGAATTGTCAGACTGACATCATCCACCAGTCATTACTCATAAGCTTAAAAAACTGGGCCTCAGACAGATTTTCCCAGGCCCAGTCATAAGGCACTTACAGGGGTCATCAACCCCTGGGCAAGACACAGGCTGAGACTGAGTGGAAGTAACTCCCCCTTGGAACAGTACTAGAAATCTGAGTCTTGACCCATCTGTGGGAGTCAACATCAAATGCGTAAAGTGTATAAGTGTAAAGGTAGAACACCACTAAGAGCACAAACAGGACATTTGTTGGGTCCGAGTATCAAGTCCGAGTATTAATGAAAAGGCAATCTCCAGAGCTATGGTTAACCAGGCATTCTCCTTTTTGGCAGTGGTGGGAAGTAACTAAGTACATTTACTTAGTACTTACTTTACTGGTGTATTTTTTCCCCCAAAACTTCATACTTCTACTCCGCTACATTTCAGTACTTTTTATTATTTTAATATCATTTGACAGCTTTAGTTAATAGTTACTTACTTTATAGAGTTAGATTAACAGCTTTGGCCTGTTGTCAGTGTGCACAAGAAATATGACGCTGATCAGCCTAGTATGCAAGAGTGGACAAATCCAACCCTGATTATGTATCATGCTGAGGGTGGCAAAGAGAAGAGAATCATGGCAACTGAATTAATTGTGTCAAAGTGATTGATGACCCACCTGGACAACTGATTAATTTCACTAAGAAGATTAAAAAGAGATAAAGAACAATAATGTCCTGTACCTGTAGTGCTTCTGGAAGCTACTGTAAAACCTCGCTCTTAGCCCTATAACGCCAAACGTATCATATATGATACACACATTACACTGATTTTTTAATAAATCAGTGTAATCAATAGACGGGTTTCATGTTTGTAAACATTGAGAGGATATGACCGCGCAGAGGAGGGGGTAAGCCAACTAAGCCTATAGAGGGCGCCATTACCCGCAGCAGCTCTGGTCAAATGTCCATTCATAAAAGAAATGATCTTCACCGGGTTTAATGAAAGTAGATTAAATTATGCAGTTTGTAATACCTTGTTTACTCAATAAAAATGATTTGTTGGAAGTTGGATCTGTTTGTATAGCAGCATTATGCCTATTATGCCTATAATAGCAGAATTATGGCTATCTAACTCCCGAACATAACAACAGAGTGAACGGCGCAACAATTCGTTTCCCCCGAGCATGCGCAGATTGCGCATTCTGCTCTGTGATGACGTCGCGCGGAAATCCGTCTATACTTGGACCAAGAACCTGTTGTATCATATCTGACACATCCCCACTTCCCCCTGGACCATACCATTTGCACTGCAGGTAGTTACAGAGCCTCAGGTGATCTGACCCAAAATGGCTGCCATCAACTAAACAGGAGAGGTTGATGCACTACTAACAAACAATTATTTTTTAAGCAGTTCTGGTAAGTTTTCCTAGTATATCTTTACTAATATTTTGAAATAAGTGTTGGATAACTTGAATGCACTTATGAGCTCTCAAAATTTAGCATTTGAGTTTGTTTTTTATTATGTCAAAACAAAGTGTGTGTATCATATTGATACTACAGGTCTATAGTCCTTTACGATTTGTATCATATTTGATACTACAGGTCTAAAAGAAATGTCATTTTTTTTTGTAATGTTAAAACCGACTTGAAATACCCCTTGTAATACCCCTTGTATCAAATATGATACAACAAATAAATGATGCAAAGGAATGTTAAAAAAAATAAAACAAAATTAAAAATGTTTTAAGACCCAATAGAGGATATGCGCATGCTTAAAGTGAATGGCACATCGAGTGGCAAATCGAGTGGCAAAGAAACATGCAAAATGAGTTTAACATTGTTTAATGTTGTTTAATGCAATCAGATATGACTTTTCTGTTTGGATGCATGGGCTGTCAGTAGGCATTCCTGCATAACTTCCGGGTTTGATGATGATGTCACACGCATATCCTCTATAAAGTGTCCCTTTTCAAAATTTTGGAATTTTCTGACCTTTCCTTCATAGTTCAGGTTCTACAGGGTTATGGTTGATATCTCAGCTTCTGTCCCGACCATTGTGCTGCTCTGTTGACTCCTTAGTCCTTATCCTTTTGTTTTTTTATGCTTCATTTGGGCTTTGGAGAGTCATTTCACCTTCTCGGCTCCAGCTGGATCTTTGCGTCAACAATCCACTCATAAGACGGGTTTACTAGGATGAATCTGGCAGAGGAGAGATGCATCCTACAGTATATGCTCTCTAGTCTATTTCATTATCATTCACGTGACATCCTCACATCACCAATTCAAGCCAGAGTATGTTATAATAGGCGAACAGTCTGCAAAAATAAGTATTCAATGAAAACAGGTGAACGTTCTTTTTATTAATTTTATTTAACCAATAATAAGTAACCAATTATTTTGCACCCCTTTTTCTCCCCAATTTAGTCGTTAAGCCAATTAATTCCCCACACACATTTTTGTGTCACTGCTGTTATATCCTACTGACTCACCTGCCAGTGAGGAGCCCCCACCGGGAGGACGTAGGGCCTTTGTCCTACTCCTCCCGCCCAACACTCCCTGCTGACAGGTGCCGCCCCACGTTCCAGTTCCCCCGAGATAACAAATACATAAATACAATAAATAAAATATATGAGTGAATTCAGTCAGAAGAAAGAAGAGTACCATCATTTATTAATCACCATGGGGAAATTCTTTTGTTGTCGACAGGCCTCATACCGTGAGAGATATGAGAGTGGTGAAAAAAACAGCACCAGCAATGCATGATTTTCAATAGAAAGAGAACGTGACGGGAACGTCACGTCACACCATTGAAAGTAATTCTATATTAAAATTGGCTTACGGGAGGACCGGCTGGCCGGCGGACAGGCGGACCACGTCGTCACGCTCATGTCACCATGACTCAGCCATAACCATATAAGGAGTTCCCAATAGACAGGTTTCCTGTTAGTAAACATGAGAGGATATGACCGTGCAGATCCGGGGGTAGCCTATAGAGGGCGCCATTACCCGCAGCAGCTCTGGTCAAATGTCCATTCATAAAATAAATGATCTTCACCGGGTTTAATGAAAGTAGATTCAATTATGCAGTTTGTAATACCTTGTTTACTCAATAAAAATGATTTGTCGGAAGTTGGATCTGTTTGTATATAATATGCCTATTATGCCTATAATAGCAGAATTATGGCTATCTAACTCCCGAACATAACAACAGAGTGAACGGCGCAACAATTCGTTTTCCCCGAGCATGCGCAGATTGCGCATTCTGCTCTGTGATGACGTCGCGCGGAAATCCGTCTATGCAGCGACGCCCAAATATAGAACCTCAATGTGTCACCATGGCATCAGGCGCAAACAAATCCGTCGGCTCCATATAATGGGCACAAATGGATACATGGGCATATGCTGATGACATCAGGGATCTCCATAAATGGCCGTAAAATCTCCATAGAGTTATGGACCTCCCCATGGAGACACCCAGAAAGCATATGTGCTATAGTAGATCCTTGAATGTAGATCCCTGATTGTAAAGGAGCAGCGGCTCTATAGTCTCTCCCGGGTGAACTTCTCAACCTGTCCCTAAGGGAGACACCAGCCACCCACCTGAGAAAACTACTTGTATCCACAATCTTGTTCTTTGGTTCATGATCCACACTAGATTAGGAACTTGGACAATCAAAATGTTTATGTATTCTGTTTGTGGTGTATCTTGGTGTATTTACATTGTGTGAGTGTCTTATAAGCCTGTGTGGGCTGGGCATCCTGTGGTGCAGGACACTATAATAAAAATCTATCTATCTATCTATCTATGGGCATAAAGGGGACAAGGACTGACTGATACAGAGATCTCCAAATGTGGGCATATCACTCGGATCGGCAGTGTGACGTACTGTATAGGTGTGAGGGCCGCATAGCCACCTGTCCATTGAACTCAATGGACAGGGGCGGGGAAGTCGCTCGTTCTAAATTGTACTGTCACCATTAAGATTGAAATATCCGCCTCGTCATAACATTACTCCTGTTCATTATTATTTAAGCTTCTGCACAAAAAGGAACCACTCCAAGAACAGTGAGTCTGGAGAGACTGTATGATTGTTTAATTTACCTCATCTAGTTAATTGCTGTGGTAGTGATTATATACTTAGAGTGTATTTATTCCCTCGCTGTTAATAATGGTCAAATAGCCATGGTAGTAATTCCCTAAGCTCAGTGGTGTATTGCTTTTCACTCCTGTGCGTGCGTGCGTGCGTGCGTGCGTGCGTGCGTGCGTGCGTGCGTGCGTGCTTGCTTGCTTGCCTTTCTGCAGGGTCATGTTCCTGATGTTTGTGTTGCTCCTACAAGAATTACACAATGCAAACAGAAGCTCCTGTTTCACTCTGGACGCATTCATTCAGAACATTGTTAATAAATAAAGAAAGAAAAAACCCATGGAAAAATACAACATCATTATAGATTGACTGCATCTGTTAAAGATAGACTGAGTTTTTGTTTTGTCATGATTAATGCTTATGGTATAATTGGGCTTTGACATTGGGCTTTGATACAGTTTTGAGAACTATGTTAATTTAGTGTGAGAACAATTTTCGTATGAAGAAAAAACACTTCCTCTAGGCACCGGTTCTCAACGTGGGGTCGGGTGTACCCCAGGCATTCTTGAGGTTGTTCCAGGGGGTCCCCAGCAAAATTATATTGATAGTTAGGAACCAAATGGACCCTTAGTGGTCTGTAACTCACAGAGCGACATGGAAACAAGTGGACCTGTAATTTGTATACACTCTGAGTTAAATTAACTCCCAGAGATAATGATAACTAGAAAAAGTGCTCCTCGGAGCACAAGTCTCCACCAGGTCAGGTAGATTATTGTGGCCTCCTGGTGGCGCTATAATAGGCCAATGTGAAAAGGGTGCCATTTCTTCTTAGGCCTTGCACGAGAATCGGACACTGCATTCATGATTTGGGGCATTTTGTTCCAAAAATGTGGTTTGCTAAATTAGACCTGCTGGTGGCGCTGTAACAGGCCAATGTGAAAAGGGTGGCATTTCTTCCTCGGCCTAGTGGGAATGTGCATGCAAAATTTCACGGAAATCGCACACTGCGTTCATGATTTGAGGAATTTTGTTCAAAAGAGACCTATCCTATCCTATATAGGGTGGTGGCCACTATCCAGGCCGCTAGGGCACTCTCCACTAGGACCGCGTATGGGGCAAAGTGGAGTGTGTTCGAGGAGTGGTGTCTGGGACGGTCCCCGGTTGTGGTCCCGTTCCAGGCCTCAGTCGCTGACATCCTGATTTTCCTACAGGATAGATTGGATCTAGGGAATGCCTTCTCTACGATCAAAGTGTACCTGGCGGCCATCTCAGCCAACCATGTCGGTTTTATGGGAAAACCGTGGGAAAACAGCCCCTCGTGTGCCAGTTCATGAAGGGTGTGTTGCGTGAACATCCTGTCTCACGGTCCTTGTTTCCCACGTGGGACTTGGTCCTGGTGCTCGACTCACTCTCTTGTCCTCCTTTTGAACCGTTGGAGACGGTGGAACCAAAGTTCCTCACGTTCAAGACGGTACTCCTGGTTGCGCTGACAACAGCAAAACGGGTGAGCGATATGCATGCCCTCTCGGTGGTTCCGGAGTGCATGAGGTTCGCTGGTGATGGCAGTAGGGTTGTTCTCAAACCTAACCCAACTTCCGTCCCCAAGAACCACCTAGCGGTGGTTACGCCAACTGAGCTGGTGGCTTTTCATCCGCCTCCGTTTGCCTCAGAGGAGGACCGAAGGCTGCACTGTCCTTGTCCAGTAAGAGCCCTGCGGCTGTATGTCCGGAGTACTGCGGCCTTGAACCGTCCCAGCCAGCTGTTCGTCTCCTTGGGCCCCGAGCCAGGGGGAATGGTCGTGACTAAGTCCACGCTTTCCCGTTTAATTGTGGAGGCTATTCGCCTGGCCTACACTAGTAAGGGAGCCCCAGTGCCTGACGGTCTGAGGGCGCACTCTACTAGAAGTGTATCGACGTCCTGGGCCCTCCTCAAAGGGGTGTCTATTCAGGACATCTGCACAGCAGCGAGTAGGTCATCTCCATCGACTTTCGCTGTTTTCTACAGCCTGGACGTGGTGTCGTCTTCCATGGCGCAGTCCTGGGCGTGGCTTCCACCTGAAGGTGGGTAGGTGCTTAGAACGGACGTAGGATCTGTTCATGCCCCTCTACCTTAGTGTTTGATAGGCCGACGTTTGGGCCTTAGATTAATAAGGCGGACCCCTGGGGGGGGGGGCGCCCCCCCAAGGCGGACCCCTGGGGGGGGGGGCGCCCCCCCCCCCAGGGGCCCAGAGTTAATGTGAAGCCTCTGTATCATCGCCAGAGGGCGCTGATTCCCATATGTGAACAGTTCGTTCGCAATTTATAAAACCGGGGTTACGTAAATAACCTATAGTTTTCTCAGGTGGGTGGCTGGTGTCTCTCTTTAGGGATAGGTTGAGAAGTTCACCCGGGAGAGACTATAGAGCCGCTGCTCCTTTACAATCAGGGATCTACATTCAGGGATCTACTAACACATATGCTTTCTGGGCGTCTCCATAGGGAGGTCCTCTGAGCACATCCGCTGGGAGGAGGCCACGGGACAGACCACGGACAAGGCGGGGGGATAATATATCCACGCTGGCTTTGGAATACTTCAGGATCCCCTAGTATGAAGTGGCTAATGTGGCCCACTGTTACCCCCGCAGCCCAACTCTGGATAAGTGGATGAAGATAGGTAGATGGATGGACTTTTCCCCATTGTTCTCTTGCATTATATACTCTGATTTTTTTTTTTTTTGTATTTCAGAGCAGCTCTAATTTATTGCTAGTCTTTGCCCCCGTAATTTGTAGCTTAACGTAACTCCCATTGTTCTCTTGTATTGTAGTGTGACTTTGCTTAAAAAAAAAAGCATATGCTGTTTGAACAAATATCACACATTTCTTCTGAATTCCTTCATGTGTTACAGGTCAACCATGGTCTATCTTTATGAAATGTATGGCGTAGAGACAAGCTGTCCATAGTTCTTTACAAGACATATTCAACTGCATGTCAAAGGCTTCCAGTGTCTGGGAAAGAAAGTGAGACATAAATAAAAATGCAAGGAGAGCCTTAAGCCCTAATCTATTATGAGCCACCTTATTATTTTGCTGGTATAATGAGAAAGAAAAGTCTGGGGTCCAATCTAGAGTAGATGGAGAATCTCATTACATGGAGAATCTCACAGCTTTTCTCATTACTCCCACTCTGAAAACCCTACTTTCATCTCCGGAGCTGGTATCCACACTGTCAGATCCTCTGTGTTAATTTGAACTCTGCTGATAGTGTAACTAATACAACCAAATGGACCCATAAGGTCTGACGATTTTACTGTGTGGTGTCTTGAAGACCAAAATCCAGACAGTGGATTTGGAACATTGTTCCTCGCCATGTGTTGCATTAAATTAAACCCAAGGAGTGGCTATTCTGTAGCCTGGTAAACCCCCCCCCCCCACCCCTCTACCGGAAATCTCATTAAGGGGCCGTGGACCCATATGCATCTCTACACATTCGCTATTATTCTTCTTCCGCCGTTTTTCACAGTTCTAGCCTAACCGTGCATACGCTTTTTACGATATGCAATATGGTAGAGGGCTATGCCAAACGGCCAAGGCCCGAAACTCAAAACCATTGGCCTAAGGGTGGCGCTATAGCAATCAATTGAAAATGCCAACTTTGAACAGGTACAACTCATGCCCTGTTTGACCTACAGCCATGAAACTTCGATACAAACATACGTCTCCTCATGCCTAACAACTTCCGCCTGACTGTGATCATAAAGCTGTACTGTTCAAGTCTTCTCTCTCATCCCTCCTTCTAACACCCAACCCCTTGTACGCCTCTATATCTCATTAATGCCCAAACTCCCACAAAGTTCTCCTCTGCGTTCACTTCAGCTCAGCATAACAGCACAGGCGAGGCATTAACATCAGACCCAGAGGAACTTACCATCAAGTTCAATTCCACCTGCAGTTTAATTTTAGACTCCATAGCTCCCCTTACCCGGAGGAACCCTAAACCTAAGGCTACTCCCTGGCTCAACGAGAACATCGAAGCACAGAGAAGGGCTTGGAGGAAAGCTGGACGAAGGTGGAAAAAGGACAGGCTTCAGGTCTCACTTCAGATCCTGAGGAGGGAGCAAAAGACCTATCACAAACTGGTCAAAGCCAAAAGAGTGAAGTACTTCGCCAATATCAATGCTAAGAACTCTCGCAAACCCAGAACTCTTTTTAGGATCATAAACTCTGTTGTTCGTCTCCCTCCCCTGTAGTTCAGGATACATCCCCTGGGAAATGTGAAGAGATTCTAGCCTATTTTTCGGACAAAGTCACCTCAATCAGACAAAATATCCCACATTCCACCCGGGACTTAGCCATCTCCCTGGGATGTCCATCCTCCTTATCCACCTTTGAGCCCATCACTCTCTCCGCTCTCTCTGAAACGGCGTCTTCATTGAGGGCAGCCTCATCTCCTATGGAAGTCGTCCCTGCTTCCCTCCTTAAAGGAGAAATCCGGTCATTTTAAGTGTTATGTTTGATGTGTGTCAAATCACTTACCAACGTATAAATGAAAATCGCGTAAATCCACAGAGCCCCCTATCGACCCCCACCGTTGTCATTGTAGGAGGATATAGAATAGCCCAAATTCGCCTATTTTAACCAATGCAAAGTCTGTTTTTTTGCTTCTAGTACTCATTGTTGAGTCCCATGATAATGTAACAGGCGCTAAAACTCCCGACAAGCTAACGGCTAATAACAAACGAGCTAACGCTGGGGCTGCTTATCTCTCTGAATGGCAGCCCCAGGTTGCCAGGTCGGGAGAGAAACCAGCAACCAGCATTAGCTCGTTCTGTTATTAGCCGTTAGCTTGTCGGGAGTTTTAGCGCCTGTTACATTATCATGGGACTCAACAATGAGTACTAGAAGCAAAAAAACAGACTTTGCATTGGTTAAAATAGGCGAATTTGGGCTATTCTATATCCTCCTACAATGACAACGGTGGGGGTCGATAGGGGGCTCTGTGGATTTACGCGATTTTCATTTATACGTTGGTAAGTGATTTGACACACATCAAACATAACACTTAAAATGACCGGATTTCTCCTTTAAGGAGGTTTTTGACACTGTAGGGCAAGCATCCTAGCCATTAGCAACAGTTCCCTGGCTTTCCATCTTGTCTTAAACAAGCAGTAGTCCAGCCCATTTTAAAGCAGCCAAATCTAGACCCCACCATCCTCAGTAGTTATCGACCCATTTCCAAACTCCCTCTCCTGACCAAATTGCTGGAAAAGACGGTTTTCAGTCAGCTGCATTTTGATCTTAATCAAAACGAGATCTTGGAAATGTTCCAATCTGGTTTAGGGGCTGACCACAGTACGGAATCGGCCCTTCTGAAAGTAACTACGACTTACTCCGCATTGCAGAGACTGGAAAATGTGCCACACTTGTTCTCCTTGACCTCAGTGCGGCGTTCGACACAATAGATCACACCACCCTTATTAACCCATTAAGACCTGAAGCCAATTCTACATGTCTCCTAAATCCCAACAGTATTCTGAAAAACGTATGTTTCTATATCAGTGGTGCTCAATCTTTTTCATGTCAAGGACCCCAAAATGATATGTATTTGGCCGCGGACCCCCATCTCAAAATATTTAGTTCCAGGGACCCCCAGAAGCAAAGATTTGAGTTACACACAGTTCGACAGCTCCCCTCCCCGGCTGAGTGAGGTAAGAGCAGTCATCAAGAAAGCGAGGTCAGCATCAGCTCCTGGGCCGAACGGAATCCCCTACAAGCTCTACAAGAACTGCCCCGCTGAAACGCTTATGGAGGCTCATGAGCACAGCATGGAAGAACCAACTCATACCATCGGAGTGGCAAAGAGCTGTGGCGGTGTTCATTCCGAAAGAACAGGAGTCCCGCAACATCAGTCAGTTCAGGAGCATTGCACTGCTGAACGTCGAGGGAAAGGTCTTCTTTGCAGTCATGGCCAAGAGACTAACATCTTACCTCATAGAGAATGGCTTTATCGACACCAGTTGCCAGAAAGCAGGAGTGCCAGGTTTTCCAGGATGCGTGGAACATTCTTCCATGATTTGGGGGCTGATCCAGAGGGCCAAGCAGGAAAAGAGCGACCTCCACGTGGTGTGGCTTGACCTCGCCAACGCTTACGGATCTGTCCCTCACAAGCTCATCCAGTTTGCATTGGAATTCTTCCACATCCCTGATTCCATCAACAACCTGGTAACCAGCTACTTCAGGGACTTCCAGATGTGCTTCAGCCTCCAGGACTTTACAACAGGGTGGCAGCGTCTGGAAGTAGGCATCGCCATGGGGTGTTCCATCTCCCCAGTCCTGTTTGTCGCAGCCTTTGAAATCATCCTCCGCGGAGCCCGTCAGACCGTAGGAGGAATAAGGCTGCAGACAGGGCAGAGGCTTCCACCACTCCGAAGCTACATGGACGATGTCACTGTGGTGCTGCAGACAGCCCCATGCACAAGAAGGTGCCTGAAGAGGTTGGACGAGCTGGTGACATGGGCAAGGATGAAGATAAAACCGCCCAAATCTCGAAGTCTCTCCTTGCGTAAAGACACCAGGAACGACAATACCACCTTTGTCGCAGGAGGCGAGCAAATCCCTCTACTGGCCAACCAGTCCATCCAAAGCCTAGGGAGGGAGTAGAACGCAGATCTGTCGGACAAGCATGCAGGCAAGGCAGTACGGAAACAACTCTCAGAAGGCCTGGCGAGCATCAACAAGAGCCAGCTCCCCGGGAAGTACAAATTGTGGTGCTACAACTTCACATTGTACCAAAGGGTTATGTGGCCACTGAAGATGTGCGAGATTCCATCCTCAACAGTCAACGGGTTGGACAGACTAGCCAACTCCTACATTCGGAAGTGGCTGGGCCTACCGCGTGGCTTCTCCGACACAGGCTTATTTGGGGCAACTTCGCTGCAGCTGCCAATCCAGTCCATCACCCTGGGCTATAAGCAGGAGAAGGCCAGGTTGGTTCTTGAGCTGAAAGAATCCTCGGATCCTACCGTGAGGAATGCACTTGTCCCCATCCGAACAGGCCGGAAGTGGCAAGCAGGCCCAGAGGTTGCCAATGCCATCGGCAGGCTCCAACACCAGGTAATAGTTGGCAGGGTGCAAGTAGGGAGAGCGGGGCTTGGCTGGGGAGATTCTCCACGCCTCTGGTCCAAGGCCACGAAGAGGGAACGGAAAGCCATGGTCGTGGAAGAGGTGTCAAGGGCGAACCAGGAGCAGTATACCATCAAGGCCGTGTCACAAGGTCGCCAAGGGAGATGGACCACTTGGGAAGGCACCATCAGGAGACCCCTCAGCTGGGCCGACCTGTGGAAGATGCCACAAGCCAGACTCAGCTTTCTGCTCAGGGCAACATACGACACATTGCCGTGCCCCAGAAACCTCCACCAGTGGTTTGGCAAGGAGGAGAGCTGTTCCCTGTGCAGTGCACCCAATGCCAGCCTACAGCACTTGCTGTCAGGCTGCAAAGTCGCACTGACGCAGGGGCGCTACACATGGCGGCACGACCAAGTCCTGACAAAGGTGGCCGAAATCCTGGAGAGCTGCAGACAAGATGCCAACAATCAGCCCATAGCCAAACAGCTTCCTGTCAGGTTTGTGAGGCCAGGGGAAGGCAGAGGAGACACCAGCCGACGAGGCCCCCGGAGTGTCCTTTCTCAGGCAAGGGACTGGAGCATGAGGGCCGACATCGGCAAACAGCTGCAGTTCCCCCGTGAGATTACCACCACTTCACTCCGGCCAGACATCGTGCTTTGGTCGGCTGCTACCAAGTCTGCCATGCTCATAGAGCTCACCATCCCCTGGGAGGAGGGAATCCAAGCCGCCTATGAGCGGAAAGCAGCCAAGTACGCAGACCTGGCTGCCGAGTGCAGAGAGGCAGGCTGGTCCACTACCTGCTACCCTGTGGAAGTAGGCTGTCGGGGCTACGTCAGCACATCAACAACAAGGCTGCTTCGAGATGTGGGAACAACTGGGGCTAAGCTCCGAAGGGAAACCAAGGCCATTGCTGAGGAAGCAGAGAAAGGTAGCTTCTGGCTGTGGCTGAGGAGGAGGGATAAGAACTGGGGGTCAAGGCAATGAAATGGGCCAGCTGCAGGGGGTGGCAGGGAGACGTCCCTGCCACCGCTCCGCCACCAGGAGGCGTTCCGGGGTTAAAGTGAGCGAAACTCCAATGAGCGGTGGTCCCCCGCTGATGACCCTGCAGCTGACCCAAGGCGCCGTAGGAGGCGCGTCAGGCATATTTGCCCAGCAGAAACAACACCATACCTGTACAATCAATCAAATGTTCGCTTTAAAATATATATATATTCAAAGATTTGCACACATTTTCAATTTTTCAAAAATAGCGGATCTAGAAGCGCGTAGCAACTCGGTGCAATACAGCAATATAACATTTGATCTGGAACCTGATCCATGTCCCTTACGCAGACCTTTTAACCACATGAACCCTAGTGGCCCTATTCTGGGCACGTCATAGACTTATAATAGGCGAACATTCTGCGAAAATAGCAGATCTACAAGTTCACCCCGCATCGTGTTGCAGGTTCGAGACGCATTGTGAGCTAAGTATAGACCCCTGGGGTCAACTATGTATACATGGTATAAGTGGTTAAGAGCATGTGCACGTGAGAGTGATATTATGCAAATACGTGCAAACGTCTGGTTCCCCACCACAACAGTCAGGGAGCCTTACTCTATTTAGAAGCATTGAATGAGACAAAACTGTGATAAATGCTGAAGTAAAGGTGGGGGGGGGGGCGTGTCGAACTAACATGCATACAGTATAGCACACGCAATACTTATGCAGCTTGTGCGGAAATTAATTGCTCGTCGTTGCCTAGCTACTGTAGCTATGGCAACACAGATATCTTGCTCATTATGGAAGGACTGCAAAACAATTTATAGCAATCTGCTCATATATAACCTCTCACATTGTCACATACTGTAATAGCTAATATCATACTGTAGGTTTGTTTGTGCTCATGTGTGTGTAGTGTACTCTATATGTGTCTGGCTTTATTTACCAATGTCAAATATTCTGGAAATGTACTGTATGTAAAATACTTTTTGCTGAATGTGACATGGCTTTCAAATATAATATTAGTATCACTTTCATGGGTTATTTGTGTACAAAGTGGTTGTGTGTGAATGTGTTTGGCTACATTTCTAGGAAGGGACTCTTGGGACCCAAACATACAAAGATATATTATGAATGATGAACCACTGTTTGAAGCCCTATTTCCAATATACTGCAAATAGCCCATCTACAAGCTCACAACTTGACATGGTGCAACACACTGTGAACTTGCAGATCTGTCATTTTCACTATATTGATTTATGCACATTTCATCTTACACAGATGAAACGTCAAGTCTCTGTAGACATTGCTTTTCATGTGTCAGAGTAGACGAGAGCAGAGTATCAAGACAGGTGGTTCATTTGCACCTAATTTACCCTGAGTAAAGGCTACAACTGAGTCTGGATGCCACATTAAGCTCTTCAGTCTACAATTTGAATAACGGCATTTAGTGTATTTAATACAACAGCTCCAAATAAGCAGTTCAATGTTAAAGGAGTAGTTCACCCAAACAATTACTTATTTTCTATCACACCCCAGGTCATTTTTTTGGGTGAACCACTGATGATTGAACGGCTATAGAACGGCTATAGTTTGAGATGTGGGTGACCTGTGTGGTCCCAACTGATGCCCATTGGACATGTTCCTTATGCACTGAGTGAAGAACATCCTTGTGGCTGGGGAATTGCTGTCTGTGTCCGTCGGTATAGTTTTGAGTTGCTACAGTACCTCGAGCCATTGGGATTGACAAAAAAAGTCAAAGAAAATGTCCTATCCCTGCAACAAAACCTTAGCGAATGGTTCATCCCATGGTGAAAATATGTTTAAAATAAACATGATAGAATTTTAGTTTGAGATTGAAGTTAATTTTATGCTGTAACAATGTAAATGTCGTATGACGCCAAAAATAGCAGCCCTACAAGCTCACAAAGCGTTGTATCCACGATATGTTGGTTGGCTATGTTGGGCGTGTGACAATGTTCTACCACAAAGTACTGTATAAATCGGGATTAACTCTACATAAATTCATTATTGATTTGTTGCCAGTAGAGAATGAGATATTATATAGCAGGCATATGTTTAGTATGCACCAGTCATTCAACATTTCCATTTGCTGAGTTACATACTACATAATTCATGCTGTTATACATTAATAAACCTGCAGATTAAGTTGCTACTCATTATGATGACACACATGCTCATGTGTTTCATCTTTGCCTCTCCAAATGTATTTCTGTAAAACCAGTCTATCTCTCTCTTAATCTCTCTCTCCTCTCTTTCCCTTTTACCCTCTTACTCCTCCCCGCCCTCTCTCTCTCAAATGCTTTACTCATTCAGTCCCTGCCAGCTTCAAATGATGAAACCAATAGCTTAATTTCCTCATACTTGACAGTATTGATCCTCTCCGCATTAGGACAGTTGTTCCAAATTAGCAGATAGATTACTGAAACTTGTGAGGCAGTTAATTTAGCCTCAGACCTCTTTGTTCTATTTGCGCATGGGAATATACTTAGATAAAGGATCTAATGTGGGTTATTACCTGCTTGGAAACAATTCTTCACATTCACATGCATTGTTGATATTGTAATATAACAAGAAAGATTCACATGTTAAAGGGTCTACACCATGAATTTAAAAAATAATAATAATATTTAATATCATTATCATATTGTTTATGTCCCTCAAACGTATTTCAAAAGGTTTGAGCCTAAATCAAGCCTCAATACTCATTCCAAGTTCCAACTAACTTCTCTCTGGCTTATAAAGCACTTTCACCTGCAATACCACATTGTCCTGTTTGGCACGGGGCGCTATTGAGCCAGTTTGTATGCATGTTATCTCCTGGTTCTGTGTGGAAAAAGAAAAATAAAAAATAAAAAAAAATAAGAAAGGTTTTTTTTTTTTTTAATATTTTTTTTTGTTTGTTTTTTTGTTGGAACTGAAAAACGGGAGGAATTGTTCCCTGACGTGACGTAGGCAGGGGGAACAAATCTGATGGACTGTTTTCAGACCAATTTACATAAAAAACACAGATAGCCTATGAAAGCCTGCATGCTGGAAGCCGGGTATTTTTTGGAACAGAAGAGAGGTGGGGGAGACCAAAAACACACAAAAATGAAGAAAAAGTTAAAATTCATGGTGTAGACCCTTTAATTAGTAAGTAAAGTAAGTAGCCTTGGGAACCAATGGTTCCAGAGCCATGTGGCCCTTGGGGCAGGAGCCTACTGTATCTCCTGTTTCTGTAGCATGAGGCGGCTTGATGAACAAATACACCCCCTGCACATGACTAATATGTCGCAGGGACTTACCCCCAATCGAACCTTTACTAATATTGTGTACACCAGCTAAGTTACCTTGTGGTTAGAGTGTCTGCCCTGATTGAGAGGGCTGGGTTCACTTCCCCAGGCGGGTCATACCAAAGAAGACAATAAAAATGGGACTGCCATCACGTTGATTAGAAGAACAACTTATTTATGATAGTAAATGTAATGGACTGGTAAATGGACTGCATTTGTATAACGTCTTTTTCCAAAGCACTTCGCAATATTTTTCATATACACCCATTTTCTACCCTCCCTATATTGAACAGATAGCGGACAGTCTTCCCAATGAGCACAAATGGTTTGTTTGCAGTTTAGGCTGTTTATTGCCGATGGAGAAGTTGTAAAACTGCAATACAGAAAATACAGAAAAATATGCATTCTGTAACAAATTGTCATAACATAAATACAACAATGCAATAGACATGAAAAAACACATACAATCAAAATGCTTCTACTAAACTGTACCTCACTTAAATGACATGCAGCTGTAGCAAGCAGTGAGGTTGATAAGCTTAATTGGCCTCAGCCTGTTTCAAACCTAAAACATCAAATTTAGCTTTCAATAGCATTTGGATAAACATCACAAAATAGACTAACACTAAGATTACACGAAAAATAAAACTACTAGAAAATTAACAGTATGTGCTTACAGTCATGTTTCCCAAGGCTTATCCAAAGAACAGGTGCAGTTCTCTCCTCTGCTGTCTTACTGCAGTGGTTCTCAACCTTTTCAGGTTGTGACCCCCCAAAATAGTTATATTTGAACTGGGGACCCCCCAGATAAATATTGTGAAACTAGCAGATCTACAAGCTTGTAGATCGGTAGATCAAGTTTTTATAGTTGATTACTTTTGATGCTGTAATTGTATTTTTTTTTTAGGTCTTAAAAGTCTTAAATTGTCACTTCACTGTCATCTGGGGACCCCCCCACAATCATGTGGGTCCCGACCCACAGGTTGAGAACCACTGTCTATACCGAACACAAACTGAAAAACGGACCGAACACACGCTTCAAAGATCAGAAAACATCACATGGTGCAAAACGAAACCACCACTAGGTGGCCATAATGCACACTAACAGTGGGCAGTACACCCATTCACACACCAGAGGAAGAGGAAACCATGCAAGGCACTAACATGCTCATCACGAGCATTCATTGATTCAGTGTCTTGCTCAAGGACACTTTTACATGCAGCCAGGTGGAGCAGGGGATCAAACCGTGAACCTTCCAATTCCAAGACTGCCACTATACCTCCTGAAGCATCGTCTTTTTCTGTCTATTTAAAAATCCAAAGTAGTGTTTGGATGTGTTCCAGAATTTTTAATTTCCCTATACTACTATTTTCTATGCTGGTACCTATTACTATTGGTAATACATTTTTTACTGTTGACTATACAGCATATAATTTAACAGTAAAGCTGATGAGGCAAATCAGTTTGTGTAGGCATTTCTGTAGTGCCGAAGCATTTTTTAGCTTGTATTGTGGGGTATCAGAGATAGTGCAACTCTTCCTCTAATCTTCAAGAGTATTCTTACTGGATAGTTTGCAGTGTAGTGGCGCTGAAATGAATACAAGAGAGACCTAAGGAAGGTTGACAGGAGAAAAAGGTCAACAGCCAGATTCTGATAATATATCTGAGTCAAATGAACCATAACACTGTGCACTCTAGCTGGAAGTTTGATAACTCCAGTGTCGCTTGGAGACGGTTCAACACTGTGATAAGAGCACAGCAGAGACACCTGCTATTCTGCAGTGCATCTTATAGAAGCCCCATGCACACCTGCATGCCATGTGTACACACACAAATACACACTCAAATACATAGACACATGCACACAATAACACAAGCATAATTACCATTCTTCTGTTGTTAATGCTGCCTTTTTCTTTTCTGGTGGCTTCGTTAAATAGCTGTGCTTTAAGGCAAGCCAGGCAGCTGGAACTGCAGATCTACTGCTGCCTGCTGCTGACGTTTTGGTTTAATTGTTTCGTGGAAGAAGGAGGGAAACTTTATGTTGGAAGAAAAGCAAAATGTAGCAAAGACTGAAAGCTTTGTTCTCTTTCACCTTCAACGGCCATGCCCAATATGTATTCCTCCAAATACATTCAATTATTGATGCCGACAGCCAGCATGGAGCAGGCTGTCAGGACACATTTTTGTCATATAGCTGCGTGACACGCCAGACCTGACTTGGGAATGGAATGTCTGTGCGGTGTGTGTGTGCGCATGAGAGAGAGTCATTGCACATAATATTAGTGTGTGTGTGTGTGTGTGTGTGTGTGTGTGTGTGTGTGTGTGTGTGTGTGTGTGTGTGTGTGTGTGTGTGTGTGTGTGTGTGTGTGTGTGTGTGTGTGTGTGTGTGTGTGTGTGTGTGTGTGTGTTATGTAGGCTACAGTACAATATGAAGAGGCATGTGGTTTCAATACCCTAAGAGGACCAACCAGTCTGAAGACCAACCATTACAGGTCAGCAGTGATAAGACTACAGCAATGTCTGGGGATATCAGAGAATTGGTATTACAGTATGACTAAATTGAAAAGGGGAAACACTGGTGAAGTTTGTACCACTGTCCTGTTCTTTACAATGTTCTAATGTCCATTACCTGAGATGCAGTGTTCATATATAACAAGAAGCTTCAGCTCTTCATTCTCCTGGCTCTGGCAAAGTAAACTGGGAGATTTCACAGGAAGGGAGGTGAAATGTAGGTGATAATAATGCCCCAGAAAAATAAATCACACCACTTCGAGGATGTCATTGTTCTGTATAACAGAGCTGTTTTGTATCCCCCTTGTAACTATTCCTTTATTTGTCTATTCTATTCTTTTCTATTCTTCTTCTTCTCTTTTTTTTAGTTCTTCACAGACCCCTGTGCCAGCAGCCCTTGTCTCCATGGAAACTGTAGCCTCCGTGATGGTGGGGAGGAAGGGGAGGCAGCTTATACCTGCGAATGTGTCGAGGGCTATGAAGGGGAGCGGTGCGACCAAATCCTATTGGACACTCCCGTGGCCAACTGGGACCCCGCTACGCCTCCTGCTCCGGAACTGGCTACT
Source organism: Gymnoscopelus microlampas (assembly GCF_963454915.1). Lineage (NCBI taxonomy): Eukaryota > Metazoa > Chordata > Actinopteri > Myctophiformes > Myctophidae > Gymnoscopelus > Gymnoscopelus microlampas. The sequence goes on from NC_139945.1 coordinate 32,364,060, forward strand.
CCTGCCGCGTCCATCACCACAGCCGCCACTCAAACACAGCAGCCAACCACTGTCCCATCCACCACCTCTCAGGCACCTCCCACCCTGCAGCCATGGCAACCCAAGCTTGGACAGAGGTTGTTAGTGGTGCCCTGGGAGGCAGAGAGGGTGAGAGAACTGTGACACACACTAATGCATGCTTTGAGACACACATTTTAGGGTATTTAGGGGTGTGACCGAGTCCGCCATTGCCTTGTCGGTGCAAACAACACAGGTGTCAACATTGGGATTGCTAGACGGAACATACAGTGTTAATTTTATGTTATTTTCTGTCCTAGCACAAGGCTATGGTATAAGTATTATAGTGCAACCTGTAAGATGAAGACAGAATGTCCAAATCTTTGTTTTCCAAGCTTTCCAAAAAGAAGCCAAATCCATGCAAGAAGCACCTTTTTTTTGCGCCAACATACTCACTTGACATCAATTCGCTTCAAGCTAAGCATTGTTAGCTTGAAGATCAGTTATTTTCGGCAAGTGACACTGTCATGCGGTGGAGCGCAGACTGCAGGTCAGATTCAGGTGACTTAAAGTTTTCCTGTTGAAATTTCACTTTTTAGATGTGCAAGTTAACCGCAATTTCCGCACATAATAAGGTGTTGTACAAAATAAAAGCTTTTCACTTGAAAATTTCTTTTTTTGCCAATGGACACCGTCGTGCACCAAAGTTTAAATTAACCTTTAGGTATCATTGTGTCACATGAGCTGTTTTACAGAAATACTGTACCCCTCTCTCTCTCTCTCTCTCTCTCTCTCTCTCTCTGTGTGTGTGTGTGTGTGTGTGTGTGTGTGTGTGTGTGTGTGTGTGTGTGTGTGTGTGTGTGTGTGTGTGTGTGTGTGTGTGTGTGTGTGTGTGTGTGTGTGTGTGTGTGTGTGTGTGTGTGTGTGTGTGTGTGTGTGTGTGTGTGTGTGTTGTGTTGTAGGTTACTGAGGGACTGCACTGTGTGAGTCCTGAGCTATGTGAGCTGACATCAGGAACTCTGACCCTGTCACTGGATGTACCTGAAGAAACCACTGTCAAGTAAGATTCTTTTTAACCACGTTCAAGCTGGCATCCATACAGTATTTTGGGCATGTCATTATAAGCAGCATTTTTAGAGAACTTTCTGAAACCGTCACGAATGTTAAAAATGCATTTTAAAAAAGTATTGAAAATAGCAGATCTACAAGCTCACAATGTAGAATAGAAAATAATAGTTTGCACGCCTTGGGGTGTTCTTTGTCACTGTATATACGTGAAATTCATCCCCTGCAGTTAGCCATCCTATACGTTGCTTATTTCTAACCTATAATGTTTTCAGATAGGCCTACATATTTTAGTGTGCTGATTAAGTTTAAAATGAGTAATACACCATCTGGACTTCATCTTGAATGAAATTCAAAACGGAGCAGCTCTGTAATTAAAATTAAAAAAAAGGTGTGTTTGGAGGAACGTGAGCTATGGGAATCAAACAGGAGAAAGAAATTAAAATAATTTATAATGTATAAGAGTCTATCTATCTATAGTCATCATGCTCTACGTTTGCATTCACAGGAAGTAATTAAGATTGGCCTTTTAGGGACTTTTGATATAAAAATATGTTTTGCCATCTATAGGTATGTCCATATTTTGACCATGGATATGCTCTAAAAGTTGTATTTTTCCATTTCAGCACATCTTTAAAATCAGGTTATATTAGTACAGCATTTGTGTTTTTAACCTTTATTTACTCAGGGGAGAGTTTTGCTCACATCCCTTTTCAGCAACATCCCTTGGGGTAACTACAGGACATTGAATTATGCAAAGGTAATGCCTTTATTGGTAAAGGTGAAATGTGGATGTCCTTAATGGTGTCCCTCATTAAAGAGGAGTGTCACGACTCCATAGCTGTGTGCTGAAGTGTGTGTGTTAGCTGAATTGTGTGTGTGTGATTAGCCGAAGTCGCACACACGCACGCACGCACGCACGCACGCACGCACGCACGCACGCACGCACGCACGCACGCACACATGCCATTCACACCTAGCAGCCGGCTTCCTTTTGAACAACAGGTCAAGATTAACATCATGTGCTTGAATAGCCTAGAAGTGCAGACAGTTAGACTAGGTCTGAATCAACACCAAATGGTTTCTAGACTTAATAAAGCAACATTTCTAGTAATATATGGTTTGTAATGTTAACAAAATATAAGCAATAAGGTCTCATAATACACGACATGTGTCTTGTTCAAAATCAGGTTGTATTATGAGTTGCTGGCTGGGTATACACTGGAATGATTATGTTTTTTGTTTTTGTTTTAATTGATGTGTCTGATAATCCCATGTGGGATGGGTCAAGAAATTGTCCGGACACGGAAATAAAATATTCATTCATTCATTCATTCATTCATTCATTCATTCATTCATTCATTCATTCATCCATTCATTCACACACACAAGCCACCACACAAATATGGAGTGGTGAACAAAAAGTGTCATCAATTCGTTGATGTTTATGGTAAAACTGTAAACCTTTGGAGTTTAAAGAGGGTGAAAGGACAAGTACGAAAGAGAGAGAGAGGGAGGGGGGAAATGGAGAGTGAGGAGAGAGATGGGCGGGGGTGAGATAGTGAGTAGCTGACACGCTGTACTGCTTTCTGTCTCTTGGGTCAATCTATGTGTCTGTCTCTCTCTGTCTCCCCCCCCCCCTCTCGCTCTCATGCGCCAGTAGTTGGCCCATGCAGTGTCAGACTGAAGTAAAACATAAGCCTTGACCACAGGGGCTAGCTGGCTTCCACCGCTGTGTTCTTCAGGGTCATAGTGTCTCTGCAGGTAGCAGTACTACTGTAACCCCACTGAGACAGACTCAGCCATTAATCAACACAAATGCCCATAGCTAAAGCCAAGCACATTCTGAATACTTTGAACATAATTAGTAGAATATGGCTTTATTGTGTTGTAACCAATTGACTGAGGTTAGGGAGAAATGGATTGTGTGTAGTAGTTAGTAGTTAGTCATCACAACCCCCAACCTAAAAAGGTCACCAGTTAACTATTACACAACAGCAATCGTGTTTGGCAGCAGTTTAGATGTGTTTATTTTGTTTGTCCGTTGTTTTACAGTATAACCCTTCGGAAGATATGGCTTTCAGCATGTGCTGATTGGTCAGCTACAGTACCATATAAACAATAGGCAAGATGCAGCAGCTAAAATCTGCTCATCATCTTTCTGTTCCTTTTATGATTAAACTCGCCCATATGCAGTGTGCGTGATAAATATGCATGTATTGTACCTACCTACATGTACACCTATAAACACACATATTTTGCAGGATGATTACACACTGCTGGTAGTATGCCCATGTAAACACAGCATAAATACACACCCATACAATGCATTCCTAAGCCATTAAAACAAAATAAATAAAATAAGCACTTGGTCATTAATCTCTCTCTGTGTCTTATCGATCGATCAGTTTTTCTCTATCTCTCCCTCCAGGATCGTGGTGAATGCCAGTGGAGCTCCAGTATTGTGGCGTGTGGGAGAGGAGGGATTCCTGCGTTCCTCAGTGGTGGAGGGCACCATGATGGGCTTTCAGCAGGCCTCGGATGGACTGGTAGTGCCAGACCACTCCTTGCCCCTGGGACAAAATTACTTCCTCAGTAAGGCATCTCCTACTTAACCGATGACAGAATGCATCCGTCAAATTTTTACATTGAAGTTGGATTGTTACACCTAAAAGACAAATAGTTAGAAAGAAATCTAAGCAGACATTTAACAGCCTTTTTCCCCCACAATCTGTTAATTGAAGTTTTCAATTTTCAAAACTGGATTTCCAAAGCCATTTTTCCCTGGAGATTAAACCAAGGCAAAATGATGTTGACATTTTCCAGGTACAATAATAGTCCTGCAATGTTATTACTGTGGGCAGACTAGCACAATATTTTCATATCCAAATACTAATGTCATAATGTCAATAATTAAAAAAGAAAGAGAGAGAGAGAGAGTTATGTAAGGGATAATTGTCGCCACACCGGTAGTTGTTGAGAAATAACACCTGACATATTAAACACGAGGGGAAGCCGAGGTTTTAAATCATCTCGAAGGGGGTTATTTCTAAACAACTACCGGCGAGGCGACAATTATCCCACTTATTACACGACCAGTTAATACATGAATTAATAAATTGACCCAAAAGTAACAACAAAACTAAGTATTTCCTTGCTTACGGTAATGAAAGTATTCCATAAGTGTTGCGCTATGCATCCGCCCAGCGCAACACAGTTGCCTCGGAAAACAAGGACGTGTTGATCAAATAGAATTAATTTTCGGTTACTGCATCGTCTATTTCTCGCTTCAAATGTTTTCAAAAACATTCTTGAGAGCAACGTTTAGTTGTAAATGACATTGTGTGTTTGTTTACATGGCTATCATGTTGGATACAGCATAAAATCACAATCAAGCATTCAACCAAACCGTGTAATAAATTCATATATTTAATCTTTATCTGAATATTGAGCTTGCATACACACACTATAACTCACTCACACACAAATTCTTGTAGCATGCTCATACAAAATGTGTTGAGACGTTAAGTTGCAGCAGGTGTCTGTGGTGGATAACTGGGGGGCAGTGTGACCTCTGGGTGTGTGCTCTACATATCTAATGCTGTTTTCAGTGTGCTGTCAAGGGCCTGTCTGGATGCTGACCTTGGCATGTCTACCCACAATGCAGTACGACATCAGGTCTGCCTGGGGGGAGGGAGGCCATGGGGGCATTAAATCAATGAGGGAGACACAGAAGGACGTACACAGTGTAAAACAGGAGTTCCCAAACTTTTTCAGCTGAGACCCAAAAGATCTTATTTTTGTAATTTCTGATTTTAAAATATAAATAATATTGTGTGAAGAAAAACCTCTTGTACACAGTGAAAAAATACAGAACAAAGTAGCCTACACCGTTTAAAAATGGTCATTGCCAGAGTAATAAATTAACATTTATTAGGATTTTACAGCGTAGACTCTCTTTGTAAGGCAATGACCCTTAAGAGTCCATTTAACTCTGAGAATGTAAAAATGGACACAAATGGACCCATAAGAGGAGGATTTTACTGCGTAGATATTGAAGGAAAAACCAGCAGGAATAGAAAAAGAGACGAAGCGTGCTGTTTTAACTTGAGAATGAAATGAAATCACAGGATTTCACCGTGTGAGACGGAGGAAGAGGGGAAGAGGAGAAATGAAGGGCGAGTAACAGCCATAACATCAATAGGTGAAGATGGATGAAGAGGATTCTGTCATGCATGAACAGTATGTGTGCGCACACACAGTTAATGCATGAATTAATTCCTGATACCAATACCTCCGTTTGATCTGTGCTGCACACTTAAGATGTGTGTCATGAGCTATTTGTATGCATGCATGCGTGTGTGTATGTGTGTGTGTGTGTGTGTGTGTGTGTGTGTGTGTGTGTGTGTGTGTGTGTGTGTGTGTGTGTGTGTGTGTGTGTGTGTGTGTGTGTGTGTGTGTGTGTGTGTGTGTGTGTGTGTGTGTGCGTGCGTGCGTGCGTGCGTGCGTGTGTGTGTGCGTGTGCATGTGCGTGCGTGTGTTGAGTTTATTGAGTTTATTAGGACCCTCATTAGCTGATGCAGTTTAGCTAGCTAGAGCAAATCAATAGTAAAGAAAGGAGGAACAGTGAATTTGTTGGTTAGGAAGTCAGTTTGAGTTGCCTACATATGTGTGCGTTTTCACAATTTTTTGTGCACATGCTTGTGTGTGTGTGTGTGTGTGTGTGTGTGTGTGTGTGTGTGTGTGTGTGTGTGTGTGTGTGTGTGTGTGCGTGCGTGCGTGCGTGCGCGCGCGTGCGTGCGTGCGTGCGCGCAAAGCATCACTAAGCAGGAAGGAGCAATGACTGGGCATTTGTGGATTGTGACGCCATTGGGTAGAGGGTATCATTTAGTCTGGCCTCAGGGAGGGACACGCTGGCTTGTAGCCTTTTCATTGGCTGAGGACCTTGCAGTGTCGATGGCTCAACCTTGCTGCATTTCCAGCTCATTGGCTCAGATCATGGCCCTTAATAATGGCAGTTTATCTTCACTGAGGCTATTTTTAACCAAGGACTGTGAGCTGTCTGATCTGATTCAAGATATAACAAGAGGCGGGCACGTGCATGTGCACGTGTTCTCACATGCGCTCAACTGCAAACACACACGCATGCATGCACGCATGCAAGCGTGCACGCACACACACACACACACACACACACACACACACACACACACACACACACGCACGCACACACACACACACACACACACACACACACACACACACACACAACATACACACAACATACACACTACATGCATGCACACAGTTGAAATCACACTTAACTTTGTAACGGAGACAAGGCGGAGAAGCAGGTCACGGTGAATATTTGCTGTTATCACTTCTCTTCCTCACACATTTCGGTCAGATGGGAATACATCTCTCTAGTTTACACTGACAGCCTGGGGTACTGTGTAATGATTGAATAATTGATCCGTGGAAGAGGAAGTACACTACACAAGCTGCAAGACAATTGCAGTCATGAGCCTCTTATACTGTATAACAAGGAATAGCTCACTATAAGCTCACTTCTTAAGTCCCATTAACGGTGGGGCTCTAAGGATGGTGATGTCATTCTGTCCATCTGTCATTCTGACTGTCCGTCAGTCGATTCATCCACCACATTTGGTCCCAATCAAGAAATAAAAAAATGTAATGGGTGCATTGCCGTGACACTTAATGAGCACATTCATGCTCCATGGAGGATGAACCCTGACCATTTTGAGTGATATGACCTTGCCTGGTACCTTCAAACCAACATTTCAGCTATGCACACAAGATATCATATGATATAAGATGGCAGGATGAACCCAACAGATTTTCACTCTAGCGCCACACTGTGGCCAAAATGTCTATTGGGTGTAAGGAGCAGCACAACCTGTAGGGGCTGCTAGCGGGGCTTTTAGACTCCAAGGGCCCTTATTTCCACGCACCCAGTGCGACACAGTACTAACGTAACAGGCAGTGGAATTGTCATTGCTATCTTCCGACCGGTGTGGTGTAGTTGTAGTATGTACAGTAGATGTTCCCCCTGTCCAAGGGGACAGAGTGCATTTTCAGGAATTTTCCTGTGTCAGCAGCATACAGTGCAGTATGTGCAAAAAAAGGGCTTATTTTCTTGCTAATACAATTATTTTCCCAAACACCTGTTGACAAAAATAAAAGATGAATAGTTTTAATATTACTGATTCTGATTCTGGTGTGTGTGTGTGTGTGTGTGTGTGTGTGTGTGTGTGTGTGTGTGTGTGTGTGTGTGTGTGTGTGTGTGTGTGTGTGTGTGTGTGTGTGTGTGTGTGTGTGTGTGTGTGTGTGTGTGTGTGTGTGTGTGTGTGTGTGTGTGTGTAGGTGTTGTGCGTGTCGGCACCCCCACGGCTCCAGAGGTCACCCTGCGTCTCAACCTGACAGTGAAAGCCAGCAGCTGTATGGAGCCCGGCAGCCGTTTCAGTGACCCGCAATGCTCTGGGAAGGGCAAGTGCATCACACAGTCCTCTGCGGTATGATGGCAGTGAAGAGTTAATCCCATTCAGACCTGGAAAGCATCTGTGTCATTTTAGATTTTATTTTCAGCTATATACATAGCAACATAGGTTTTTCCGAAGGATTTAGAAGGCATTCCGCTGCTGTCAGGGCAGAAACCTCTTATCTCCATCTTCTAACTTTTTGTGTTTTTTCGCAAATTAGCGCCCTCGATCATACCACAGCGGCAAACAAAAGTACCTAAAGTAGCAGATCTGCAAGCTTGAAACGCGGCGCGAAGCGTTGATCTGCTACTTTTGCTATTGTATTTATTTAGTATTGATTATTATTTGAATCCTGAAAAGTAACAGTTTTGAAGATTTCCACCGGACAGCGACAATTTGTAGAATCGGGTCTCAGGTCTCAGGTCTAAATGGGTTTTCATTTCTCTGAGATAATTTCAGCTGGTATTTCTGGAAAGACAGTAGAAGGGGTGGTTTGCTGCAAAAATCACAAGCTGGACCCATGCAGAAGTCCTACTTTCTACAGGGTTTCTACAAATGCACGTGTTCTGTTTTCTCAATCCCCAAGAGGAATAGTTTGGAACATTCTTCTGTACAATTGCACGCTGGTAGGGATTTGTCAGTGACTACCACTGCGTATTCACATACTGTAGGTGACCTTTTATGTTAAAAATAGACTAGTGAGCCACCTAATTCGTTTTTTGTCCGTTTTTTAGGTTAAAGTGAGACGAACAGTCTGAGGGGAGGCATAGACAAGAGAGAAATTGAGACAGAGTCCTCTAGCGGTCTCTGCTCTATCAGAACAGAACAGAACAGAACAGAACAGAACAGAACAGAATAGCGCAGGGCAAAGCTGTTCTTTGTACTGCTGAATATATTTAATGACAGTTACCATTAAATATGTCTATGTCAATCTAAAGATAAAGCTTTTTTAAATTGACTTTCTGGAGATAATCTGCAATAGTCTGTTTTTGCTCTTTTGAAAAGTATGAAAACATGCTTCACAGTAAGTAAAATCATCAGGTTTCTTTTATGTAGAGTAGACAATTATTTGTATCAACTTTCTTCTCCCAATTTAGTCGTTACGCCAATTACTCTCCCCACACATTTCTGTGCTGCCACTGCTATTGTACCGTACTGGCTCACTTGCCAGTGTGGTGTAGAGGCCGTAGTGCCTCCATCTTACTCCTCCTGTTCAGTGTTACCCCGCTGACAGGTACCTCCCCATGCACCCTAACCTATAGACCCCTTAATAGACGACGTCACACTGATGAGAACCAGTATGCGCGCTCAGGCCGGCACCAAATGAAACCCATTCTGTCATGTCTCGCTAGGACCCGCCTCACTAGCTAACACACAAGAGGAGGTTGAATGAACTGAAACCAGCGCACCCCGAAACAATTATGTTGGGAATTGATTGCATGAAACAATCATCTGTGCGTCCAGTCTCAATGTTGGTAAACACATAATTGGTCTATAGTAGTCTCTAGCTCAGTGACAAAGATCACCCTCACCGCCAAGCTTACCTCCCCCAAACACGGCCAGCAGTGTTTGTACAGATGCTCGGTTGAAATTAGATATTATGTGAAATGTTTAGAAAGATTTGTTTTGAATGTAATGACATTGTTTTTATGACTTCCAAGATTTTAATGTTACATTTGTGTGTGTTTATAGTTTTACCTTTTCTTATCAAAATGTTTTATCCCACGATTTTTGTAACCCATTTTTCACCCAGTGCCAATGCTGTAATCCTGGGCGCTACTCTCCCTCTCCCAGCCTGGGGAGAGCCCCGAACTGAGCTCATGCTTCCTTCAATGCATGAGGAGTGAGCAGGCCGCTTCTTATCACCTGACAGGGGGGAGTTTCCCCGGTAGGTCGTAGCGCGTGGAAGGAACACGTTATTCCAACCAGTTCCTTTCCCCTCCATCAGCTGACCAGGGGGAGGCAGTGTAGAGACCAGGATTACTGCATGTTTTTTGTGATGGTACCTACCCTAGGGGAAATAGGGAGAACATGCACACTCCACACAGAAAGGCCCTTTCGCCAATCCCACCTAGGGTATGGACACTGATGGCCCGGAGGAGAGAACACGCCCACAGCGTCCCCGGTGAGAATCGAACCCAGGAGCGCTACCGACTGCGCAACCGTGCCCCCATAGTTTTGCCTTTTGTTACGATGCGCCATGGTGGATTCAGCGGTATCGTATTGGACAGGTACTTTATCCCTGCACCACCCAAGTGCTATAACAGAGTTAATTTAATTCAGTGAACAAATGGAACCAAATGGACCCATAAGGGTCTATTTGTTCACGCTCTCACTTGCTCACTAAAAACACTCGGGATTTTAATGTATGTACCCTGAGGGACCAAGAGATGGGGGCTGGAGGGAAGGACCTGAGGACTCTCCCTCACCCGTACCTGCACCTTCTCCTCCTGCACTGTGCTGTACAGGGGACATGTAGCTCCTGCTCCCTGGAGGTTGCTGAGGAGTGAACAAAAGGCCGGTGCAGAGGAGAGGGCATGCCGGTGGGGCAGTATGGTAGATTCTAACTATAGCAAAGCTCAGGGATTTGGGATGGAGTTTTAAATGTGCTGAGCCTGGTTTGAGCACCAGATATTGCACAGATTTGCCGCTCAGTCTCCAACAAACTTGCTGCTACTGAGATCCCTTCTCGTTTCTTTTTCATTTCTTCCCAATCTAATTATTTTGCCATTTCTCAGAGGTTTGCAGAACATTGGATGTCTTAATAGTGTCACAGTATTCAGTCTCATTATTTCTATTTCATAACCTTTTCTTTCCATCGTAGCTGCTCATTAGAGTAGTTTACCAGGATGTATGCTCTGCGAATTTTGTAATGTTAACTGGGTGTGTGTGTGTGTGTGTGTGTGTGTGTGTGTGTGTGTGTGTGTGTGTGTGTGTGTGTGTGTGTGTGTGTGTGTGTGTGTGTGTGTGTGTGTGTGTGTGTGCGTGCGTGCGTGCGTGCGTGCGTGTGTGCATGTGTGGATTTCCAGAGCACCTTTTATTGTGAATGTGAAGATGGCTACACAGGGATCTTCTGTGAGGAGTTTGATGCCTGTCATCACAGACCTTGTCGCAACAACGGAACGTGCACTGACCTCAGACAGGGGGATGAGGGTCACAACTTCACATGTACCTGTCCCCCAGGTATTTGTGTGTGTGTGTGTGCGTGCGTGCGTGCGTGCATGCGTGCGTGTGTGTGTGCTTGTGTGTGTGCTCGTGCGTGCGTGCTTAATGCAACATTATGAGTGTCATGTGCATCATTGTTTCAGGCTGTGTGTCTGTATACTGTGCGTGTGTTTATCTTTCAAGACACAGAAGTATCCAAGCCTGTCTGTGTGGTCTCGGCAGGGTTGATTAGTGCTGAGAACACTCAAGAGGTCTCAAGCCTGTCTCCCATCTCTCTGTTTGGCAAACTCTAATTGAGAGAGAATGAAGAGAGACAGCCTTTGATCGTATCAGTTATTTTGGGAGCCAGTGTGGGGGGAAGGTAAATGATCTCATGGATGTATGGAGCCCGTTGATTGCCAGCCACTTACCAATAATGAAGGGTGCTAACACACCTAATGGAAGTGTTTAGGCTTCCTTACACAAGACAGAAGAAAGAGAGAAGAAACAAGAGAGAATGGTTGACAGACCACATGAATCTGGGGGTGTATATAGAATCAAGAGAGATTGACAGCTATTTTACACGCATTGCAGTGACACTGGCGCTATGCACCACCACCCTGGACTTCTGTGCCTGTGGAATGTGTCCAGTGATGATGACATCATCCATTCCTTGTTTCTAGCCTGCTGATCATGTGGCTGTAACGATGGCTGTGTCAGTCTGTTGGTCGGTCGTTCGATCAATCCGTCCATCCACCACTTTGATCTAAAATACAATATTCTGAAAACTACTGGCTGGGTCGCCATACAATTGGCTGTGTTCCTTCATCCTCCTCAGAGGATGAAACCTACTGACTGGTGATTCCTAAAGCCAAAATTTACCAAAATGTGTAATTGCATACAAGAGCCAATATGCAATATAACCACAATAGTGAGACATGAGAGAATGTTGGTTGGTTGGTTCAAATCACTATGGTCCAGATGGGTGTCAGGAGCGGCACGGCATCTAGGGGCTATTATTGGGGCTTTTAGAATAGTGTTGTTGTTGTTGTTGTTGTTTGGACAATCAAGTCTCTGACCAATTACCAATGACACAGTGACCATGGAGTGATAGATATTAATTGAACAGTTGGGCAAAGTTTTGGCTGAGGTCAACAACTGGAAGAAGGCTTTGATTAGTACTGTTAACCAGCTCAGATGATAAAATGTAATATGTTATTTTCCGGAACTGCTCTAGTTGCTGTATCGCTAATACAGGACCAATGCAGGGTAGTTGAAGTGAGGGGGGATAGGGATATGTCTACCTCTTCATAACCAGCTGTACTGTCTCAATGTGATTCTCAGGTTATGAAGGGGAGCGCTGTCAATCACTAGTGGACCACTGCCTCTCCCAGCCATGTAAGAATGCAGCCACTTGCTCCAGTAGCCTGGCTGGACCCAGGTGCTACTGCCCTGAAGGTAAGTATTCAACCACAAGCTACTGCACTGAATACACCAAAGTCTCATCTGGTTGCGCCACATGACGTTTGCAAGTGTGCTCATTTCTGTGTGCATGTTTGAAGGAGCGAGGAAGAAAGAGAGAGATTTTGCATATGCATTATTTATTTTTTAACTTAAATGTTTATCCTGCAATTTTTGTTTCACCCAGTGCCAATTGTCTAAGTAATCCTGGGCGCTACACTCCCTCTGCCAACCTAGGGAGAGCCCAGAGCCGAACTCATGCCTCCTTCAATGCATGAGGGCTAACAAGCCTTCTTATCACCCAACGGAGGGGAGTTTCCCCGGTAGGACGTAGCGCGTGGAAGGAACACGCTATTCCAACCAGTTCCTTTCCCCTCCATCAGGCGCCCTGGCTGACCAGAGGGAGGCAGTATTTGCATGTGCAGCAAGCTGATGTAGCTGCTGTTATCTTGGTCTTGGTATATGTTGTGTGCTCGCTATGTGTTTATCAGTATCTATGCCACTGTGATGCTTAATTTAAACCTTTCTCCTCCATTCTAATTAGTCTGCATAGCCTTCACGACCCACTCAAGCCTCTCCCGGGAAAACTCTGACCGCAAAACTTCTGCCCAAACAGCACTCCTCATCAAGGGCACAGTTGTCCCCAATTAAACACAGGCACATATGTACACACAATAACACAGCCGTGACACACAAGCACGCACTTTTACACATTCTTATGCACGCACACTGTGCACACATAACCATTGACACCGACAAGCTTACACAGCAAACACAGTAAGTTGTCCATGATCTATCAATAAAGAACAGAGAAAGGGTGTAGAAGCTGGCAGGGAGAATGCTGCTTGTCCCGGGTACAATTCCCAGCGGTCAATTTTCTGATCCAGAGCAGGGCCAACAATGCACCACATAACTGAATTATTAATCCGCTGTTGCTAGAGAACAAGGGCTCCAACAAGGACAGGAATTCATAATCCACCACATGTTTATTTATTTTCAACTGCCGAAAAAGGAAAAAATAAGAAAAAGAAGAAGTGGAAACCATGGCAACTTTTAATTAGTGCAAGGAAGTTGTATTTTGTGGAGCACCTCTTGATTTTTAACAGGCTTGTTTGGTAGCACAATGTGAAGCAACTGTAGCCTACACTACAAAATCTGAGTGTTAATTTAACTCTGAAAGAGTTATTGAAGATTGAGAGATTGTCTCAGTGTAGTTGCTTGATAGAAGAAAAGCCATCTGTCATGAAAACATGTCAAACTCTGTGTGAAAGCTCACCGCCTAGTAAGCCTTTCTTTATACAATAACATACATGTTAAACTCTGTTAAAGCTCACCTCTACCGTATGTATATAACACTTTATAATAACATAGAAGAAGCTCCTGACTCAAGTGCACATGAGAGAAAACACATACTTTGACCTAAAAACACAGAATGGCAAGCCAATACAATGAGAGAAAGAAGAGTTGCTTGTTGATTTCTTTTTTTTAAGTCTATAAATTGGTATCTGACATATAAGTTAACCAGCATCATCACTGATCCACATCCTCCCATAAATAAATCTTCTCTATTAAGATATGAATGGTTTCTCTGTAGTAGCAGTTATGCAATAAAACATGTCAAAAACTGAAATCACTTTCTGATTCCACGCATGGATTGCACTGCAGTGCAGAGCAGTGTCTAGAGCAATGTGGGACAATATATTTAAAAGATAGAATGGGAGAAAGTATAACACAAGGTTAGTTCTGCATGAGATATGAAAGCAGTAGTTCTTAGATTTTCATCTTTTCTGCTTGCATTTCCCACAGGACTCAGTTCCTATCTCAGGAAGTGATGGATCACTTTACTCTGCTTTCTGCTTTTAGCCTTTTGTCAGGACCAGGCCAATATCATGCTCTATCAAGGCTTTAAAGATGATAACAAAACAAATACTTGCTTTAGCATCCTCTTGCATGTATGTGCAAACAAATCAAGGTGTTGTTAATTCCTCCTGGTGAAGCCCATACAAGACCTGACCTGGCTCTGAGCATTTGACATTGGCTGATTTTTTTGTCAGAAAGAAATCCTTCCCTTCTTGTTGGCAGGGGAGGATTCAAGAATTTTAGACACATTTCGACGATTTGAAGCGACCGACCGCAGAACATAGGCGGTTCATATCCGACATAGTAGGTCTTCACGTTTGACTCTCTCGGGTCCCAGATGTAGCGATGGATATGTGTGGGCCCGACCATCTCCCACTCCTGCTTCCAAGTTGCCACCAGCCATGCGTTTATTGACAGGTCTTCAGGGATAGAACAGAGCATCTCTTGTGCCATCTTATTGTAGGGATGGCGGGACTTGAGTGTGCTTGGGGGTGCCGCTATCGTTGTGGTCATGCAGGATGTACCAGTCATGTTTCTGGGCTGTCCTTGCCAAGACAAGGGTAGAAGCCACTAGGACTGGCAGGTGGAACACAGGGGTAGGCTTCAGGCACCCAGCTGTAATCCAGAGGGCGTAGTCAATGGTAACATCAACCTTTGTGATGTGTGGGCTTTCTTCTCCAGGCTGGGGCACAGTATTCGGCTGCAGAGAAGATCAGGGTTTGCTTGGTTATTCATAACGTCTTGGTGGAGGCTCCCCAGATCGTGCCAGCGGGAAGTCGGATAAGCGAGACCCTTGATGTCACCTTGGCCATAACGTCTTCTACAGTAGGTGTTGCTTGAAGGATAGTATCTGATCCAGGCATATGCTGACGTATTTTGGGGCTTGCTGGAACTCCAGGCGCTTGCCAACAAAGACGTCCAGTTCCCTTTTTGCTTCTCTGTTGTTAAGATGGTATGCCGCCGACATTGTCTTACCAATTCTGAGCTGCAGGCGCCACGTCCGAAGGTAGGCTATGCCCAAGTCTTGGTTGAGACCATCTTCCATCGCCTTCCATGTTGGTCGGTGCAACATGATGGCCAGCGCATCCGCATAACCATAATTACTAGATGCTGTATCCGGTATGTCGTAGATGTAGATGTTAAACAGAACCCTGTGGGACACTGTTCCTCAGTCTTTTGAGCCTGCTACACTGGCCATCACGGGTCTCGAGGATGAAACTGCGGTTTGATGAAGTTCACCATATGCTGATCTGGGATTGTCCTTGGTGCCAGATGGTGTCGTATGCAGCTGTCAGGTAGCCTGACACTTTTTTTCATTTGCCTGAATTTTCATTTTGTTTCATAGCCAGAATAGTTTTTTTAATGGCCGTGGCTAGCGATTCAGGGGCTGGAGCCAAGCTAGCTGTCAGATCCAGTAACACTACTTCTTGTTGTCCTGGAAGCTGTCTTCAATGTCTTGTTACCTGGTCCACCGTTGGTTGACCTGCAATGATGGAAATCGGCTTGTATCCACGCACGCACGCACGCACCTACGCACGCGTGATGCACAAGCATGCACACCAGAGTTTTTTTGCATACTGTACAGTTTGGTGCTTCAACACCATCTACAGCACAGACACATACATCGTCACCCATAACATGCTGCATAAATCAAAGCCAATTCATCCAACAGAGCTCCCTTGAGTATAGAAGTCACCACAGCAGAAAGGGTTAAAATGAACTGATCCATGGCGGTCAAGGATAACTTTGGCAGAAGTCATCAAAGGAGACCCAGAGACTTGATCACAAAATATTGACAGCAAGAACAAAAGCAGTATTCAACTGGCTTTGCTCTTGAGACACTCTTCTGTCACTGGGACCAGTTGACATTGTCTGTTTTGTTGTCAACCTTTCACGGTTTGTTTGTTGTCACACTGCAAAAGAAGGAAATAGCCATAGCCTCTGGTTGCGCCCCTCTAGTGCAAAATGGCTTAAAATGAAAGAAAGCAAGAAAGAAATAAAGAAAGTTTATTTCACCGTCTGACGTGGACATTTATCATCTCACCTCTATATATTCTCTCTTTTTGTTGTTCTCCTCTCCTTCCTCTTTATTGCCTCTCCCCATACCCCTTTTCTTCTATACTGCACCTCAATTTAATCTACTGCATCTGTCAATATGTCTGTCCTTATCTGTCTTACAGGTCCATTTGTTCACTCTCAGAGTTAAATTAACTCTCTGGATTTAACAGTGCACATTGCTATCAGTCTTCCCATGCGAGAGGGAATGTAGGGCGTAATTTCGTAATTTCATTCTGCTGTGCATCTCTGATGTAAAGTTATGAATGAGAATAAAGAGGAACTTGAACTTGAGCAGTGGTTCTCAAACGTTTTAACTTCAAGGACCCCCATAACTCTGAGAGTGTACAAATGGGTCCTTGGACCCCACTTTGAGAACCATTGATGTAGAGCATTGAAAATGAGTGTGTCACGTTTTCTCCCGGTCTTGTCCCCTTTCTCCAATGATGCCTAATTCATAGGTCATGACCAAGTAAGTTCACAGATACAACCAGATAAGTATAAATCAGGCTTTACTGTACCTCTGTGTCTATTATATCTGCCCCATAGGCTATCAGGGGGCCACGTGTGAGCAGAAGGTGGACCCATGCGCCTCCAGTCCTTGCCATAACAACGGGACCTGCTATGCCCAGGGCCCTGGTCCTCTGGGCTTTGGCTGTAGCTGTGCAGCAGGCTTCACTGGCCCCACCTGCGCCCAGCTGGTGGACTTCTGTGCCCTCAACCCCTGTGCACACGGGATCTGCCGCAGTGTTGGCAACAGCTACAGGTGTCTGTGTGTTCCAGGTAGGTTGTCTCTGCCACTGAAGTCTCACCGATTGATTTGTGTCATCCATTGATTGATTTGTCTTTTTGGCACAAGGCAGTCATGATAACATTATGTTACAAAGGTATTCCCTGGGCTGAGCTGAAAGATGATGATTGTGCTCTCTTTTCTTCTTCTGCTGAGACTTTTTTCTGCTGCTGTGAAATGCTGAAGTGGCATTAAACTAAATGTTTATGGATAAAACCCGGACAACAGGTAGTTATACGTAGCTGCTGCTGTAAGTAGCAGATGAAGAAAGAGCAAGAGGATGGGGATGAGGAATAGGAGAAAGGTGAAAAATAGCAAGAGGAGGCAGTCGAAGACAAGAAGAAGAATAATTTATATGGGTTTGTTTATCAATTGAAGGCCAAGCGTTCAGCAATCAACAGCAGGCTTGTATATAGATAGGCATGTATCTACAGTCTATCTCCTCAAAGGTAGACCAATCACAGCTAATGTTAAGTCCACAAAACAGAACCACTGCACCACAGTCTGCACCAGGAAATGCCTGGCTGGTAATAAATGGAATGTGAGGGACTTCATCTGAGTCTTCGATGATGAACCTGCTGATTTGGAAAGGTTTCGTAAGGAGCCTGCCATATCTCCCGGGCACGACGAACCCCCTCAGGGCCATACGTAAAGTAAAAAGTAGAGAGAAGAACTAACAGGGTGGGAAGGGGGGATGCAGAATGCAAGATGAAAGAGGGGGATGAGGGTTAGATGAGCATGTTTGAATGAAGTGAATTGATTGGAAGTGATTTGATTGGAGGTGTGGTCCTTCTCCTGAACTTCTGATAGGAGCTCCATTTATTTCACCCTACTAGTCGACATCTCCACAAGCAGCCAGTCTCTATAGTGTGGCCTCATCACATCTCATTTTTAGTCCTTCAACACCTGTCTCCTTGTGTTTTCGCGGTAAATAAGGGTTTACAATATAAGCATATCATATTATTGCTTGTGTAGGACAAGTATGTGCTTTCTGTCTCAGGTTGGCTCAGATTCAAGTACAAAGGCAGTAAATATGAACAATGGGGGAGTTTTTTTTTAAGTTAAGGGGAAATTGAGGCACTGGCTCTCCACTAAGACCAATTGAGTGGAATAATGGCTAATCATTATCCATTCCATTCCATCACATTTATCCACTAGTAATGGTGGTGGTGGGGGGAGCCAAGGTGGTGGGGATGAGAGTGGGGGTCCTGATGGTGCGTGTGTGTGTGTGTGTGTGTGTGTGTGTGTGTGTGTGTGTGTGTGTGTGTGTGTGTGTGTGTGTGTGTGTGTGTGTGTGTGTGTGTGTGTGTGTGTGAGTGTGTGTGCGTGCGTGCGTGCGTGTGTGTGTGTGGGGGGGGGGGGGGGGGGGGGGCACTCACCATGGACACAACACTTATAGAAAATACATCCTATACCCCCTTGCTCACGGTACATTTGCACACAATGAACACTTGAGGATTTTACTGTGTGTGCTTCTTGAGATACAGACGTCATTGCCTCTTTGTGTGACGCTCTGTGTGATATTGAGTCTCATCGTCTGCTTTCTTCCTGTCCTTGTCCTTTTGTCCTTCCTTTCTCTTTTATCTATGCCTGTTTACCAGCACTCGCCTTCCTTTCATGCTCTGTTGTCTGGTTGTCATGGTGATACAGTCTCTTCGCATGTGTGCATGTGTGTGTGTGTACGTGTGTGTGTGTGTGTGTGTGTGTGTGTGTGTGTGTGTGTGTGTGTGTGTGTGTGTGTGTGTGTGTGTGTGTGTGTGTGTGTGTGTGTGTGTGTGTGTGTGTGTGTGTGTGTGTGTGTGTGTGTGTGTCTGGCTCGAAGGCACTGTCTGCAGCCATGACTAAACTGGTAGGTGCTGTTGTCCAATCAGAAGCCTCTGCTCACGCAGTCCTGTCTAATGCGATTGGTGAAATCTGTGATTTGTAATCAGCATCCCAGACGCCACACTGAACAACACACACACACACACACACACACACACACACACACACACACACACACACACACACACACACACACACACACACACACACACACACACACACACACACACACACACACACACACACACACACACACTCTCGCTCTCGCTCTCGCTCTCTCTCTCTCGCTCTCGCTCTCGCTCTCGCTCTCTCTCTCTCTCACACACACACACACACACACACACACACACACACACACACACACACACACACACACACCAAGAAGAGTGTTTTGCACCATAATTGACCTTTTATCCACCACATCAGTATGCCAGCTTGTGTGTGTGTGTACTGGTATTACTGTATACTTGTGAGGGCCATCCTAACAGTTTATGTCCTCACAAGTGCAGTATACTATAGTAATATCAACGTGTGTGTGTTTATTGTTTATTATTATTAGCTGACGCAGAGGTGACAGCTAGTCTTCCTGGGGTCCATATAAGATGCATACAAACATAAAAACATGAAAAATACATAACTACAATACATTATACAAGGATTTAATACAACAAGATTAAGATTCCGGTCATGTGGTCTGCAGCAACAAGTCGTTAAATCATCTTGAATGATCATTTATTTTGTGTGAGATGAATGTGAGATGGTAACAAGTTCCAGAATGATATAGATCTATAAATAACTGTGTGTGAGATATTGAGATTGAGATTCGTTCTTGGGGCAGGAAGTGTTAAATGGCCACGGCTGGCATTCCTGGTGTAATTGTGTGTATTGGTTGATTTTGAAATGTTTGCAAAAATAATCTGGTGTTTGATTTAAAATAATGTTTCTGAAGAACATAAGGAGACTACAAAGCAGTTTTGTTTGACAGATAACCAGGACAGGCGTGTATGCATATCATGCAATACTATTGTGTGTTGAACAATGAAGTGCCAGTCTGGCAGCTCTGTTCTGAACAAGTTGCAATTTGTTCAGGTCCGACATAGTTGCTGCTGACCGTACGACACGACAGTAATGAAGGTGACCCCTACCTATTTGAGGATGTGAAGTAGGTGGACCACTTCCTGACCATGGCTATGATGCCTCTTCCCATTTTCGTCAAAATGCAATCAATATGATCAGACCATGACAGTTGACTGTCCAAGTGTGTGTGTGTGTGTGTGTGTGTGTGTGTGTGTGTGTGTGTGTGTGTGTGTGTGTGTGTGTGTGTGTGTGTGTGTGTGTGTGTGTGTGTGTGTGTGTGTGTGTGTGTGTGTGTGTGTGTGTGTGTGTGTGTGTGTGTGTGCGCGCGTGTGTGTGTGCGTATGCATGACTGCTGGCACTCTGACAGAGGACTGGCGGAGAGCTGATATGTACTAAGGATTCCATCTCCCTGCTCCGAGGGGAGTCAGGAGTGTAAGCCGGCCAGCCAGGCTGAAGATGGCAGACAGAGGCTGGGAAAAAAAGGCACTTGACATTTCACTGGCATTTCACTATGAATACCCTGGAGGCTTTAACTAGGCTCCTCGTTAATTTCCACTGCTTTCCTTCACCAAACACACATTAGCTGCAGATCCAGGGGCTGATGAAACTGTTTCAAAGTGGGTCCCAAATGAGGAAGTCAGGCAGCCAATCTGGGAAAAGGACTAATCAAAACGGAATGAGATTTGGGTCTCAATCCATAGTTTATGTATCATTCACCGGTGTTGATGTTTTGAAGTCAGTGTATCTAGAGGTTACGTATGTAACCCCAGTTTCTTTACCTTCGGAGTGATATACTCACTATGGGATAACAGCGCCCCCTGGCAATGCACAGAGCAACACACATTGCCTCCCTCGACAATTCTGATTGGATAGGGTCATGTTACGCGATCCGGTAGCCCGGAAGAGGTATAAAACCCCTCGTGTAACTATACCACGCCCTCTTAACAACTTCCCTCTGCACGCCAAATGCGCACAGAAGGGCTGTTAGGTGAGTATATCACCCCGAAGGTAAATAAACTGGGGTTACATACGTAACCTCTAGTTGTCTTTGCCCTTCTTCCTGATATACTCACTATGGGATTCATAAACCCCCCTGGGTTGGCAGGTCACACGACCCTTACAGACCCGCGCGTCTTCGGCCCCAGACCCTGCCCCACAGGCGAGACCCCGGCCACACGGGCGCCGCAGCCCACCGGGCATGAGTGCGGGATAAGTACAAGAGGTAAAGACCCTGACAGACCACAAGGTCTGCCTCATTCAACTAATGGACGTGAAGTCTATCCCATACCAAAATAGGGGAATCAGGGCCTCCTCCCCCGGGACCCAGCCTGAAGTCGGTCCCAGGGGGACATAAGAGGATGGAAAACCAAGAGAGAAAGCACGACCCCTGGGCCTGCACACCTCTCTCCTGGCTAGAAACAGCTGCTACACTAAGGACTGTGTGCGCCATTGAAGACGCCGGCACATCCAAGCTGTAAAAAGCCGCAAAAGTCGACGGAGACGACCAATTTGCCGCTGAGTATATCTCCTGCATCGAAACCCCCTATAGAGGGCCCAAGATGCAGCTACGCCCCTAGTCGAGTGGGCCCGCAGTCTCTCTTGGACAGGAGTACCACCACTCACGTAGGCCAGCCTGATGGCATCTACAATCCATCTGGACAGCGTCGGTTTAGCCACCGCCGTCCTCTGACCACCCCGGCCAAAAGAGACAAACAGCTGCATCGACACCCGGCCGGCCGCCGTCCTCTGGCAGTAAAGCTTCAAAGCCCTTACTGGACAGAGACAGTTCAACCGTCTATCCTCCACCGAAGCAAAAGGAGGAGGATGAAAAGCCACCAGCTCAACCTGGGCCACCAATGCCCACCATCCCAGTCTTGGATACAAACGCCAAGTTGGGTTTAAGCAAAACCCTCCTGCCGTCGTTGGAGAACCACATGCATTCCGCACTTACTGAGAGCACCTGCATGTCACTGACCCGTTTAGCTGTACACAGGGCCACCAAGAGGACCGTCTTGAGACTCACGATCCTCAGATCCGCAGACTCAAAAGGCTCGAAAGGAGGACGGCAGAGTGCCTCCAACACCACCGCCAGGTCCCAGGCCGGAAACAGAGGCCTGTTAACCGGCCTCGCCCGCCTAGCACCGTTCATAAAACGTCATATTAGCGGATGCTGGCCAACTGACTTGCCATCGAACCCCTCGTGTCAAGCGGAAATGGCCGCCAGGTACACCTTAACAGTCGAAAAAGCCAAGTCCTGACTTAGCCTGTCCTGCAGGAAAATGAGGATGCTGTAAACCGGAGCCTGGAAAGCCACCACCGACGGTGACTGTTCCAGACACCAAGATACAAACATGTTCCACCTGACATCATACGCCAACCTCGTGGAAACGGCCCTCGCGCCCTGGATGGTAGCCACTACATCAGGGGGCAGACCATGCGAACTCAAATTCGCCCTTTCACGGGCCAGACCCACAGGTCCAGTTCCTGCGGGCGTTCGTGGAAAACCTCGTTCCCCCCCTGTCTCAGCAGGTCTCTGAACAGGGGGAGGGGCCACGGCTCGTCGTAGAGGAGAGGAGTTAACTCCGACCTCCACACGCCCCACGCCGGGGCCACCAGTAAAACTGATAGGCCCTGGGTCCTGACCCTCTCCAAGGTTTGAGGGATCAGCTCCAGTGGCGGGAAAGCGTACAGTAGACCGTCCGGCCAACTGTGTGCCAGGGCGTCCACGCCCAAAGAAAGGTCCCCCCCTCCCTCATCGAGAAGAACCGAGAGCACTTCGCGTTCTCTCTGGATGCAAACCAATCTCCCTGACGTATCGTGCGTAATAACGCCACGGCCGTTAACATTCTGAAATTGAAAACCTTCAAATACCTGTTGAGGCCCTTCAGATTCACAATGGGTCTCACCCCCCCCCCCTTCCTTTTTCACCAGAAAATATTTCGAATAGAACCCCAGACGGTTCTGATCCGGAGATAATTCTCTGATTGCACTCTTGCTCAGGAGAGAAACAACCTCCTCCCTCAGCGTCCTGGCCACTCAGTAGCGTACGGTGGGTTCTAACGTGGACAGGGCCAGATTCTTAACCCCCCCCTCCCGCCGGGGGGGGGGGGTAGAATCTGGGGGGCGGTTGGGGGCTCGCGCAACGATGGCTGATAAGTGACAGTCTATTGAGAATTACCATCAGCGTTAATGCAAGCGAGAGAAACGTGAATAAGACACAATATGCAAGTATAGTTGGGAAGCGGCTTAGTTTGGTTGGGTTGCTGGCTCGTCGATAGCAGAGGTCTGTAGGCGCAAATGCGCCGCTGGAATCCGGGGAGCAGGGGCGCACTTATGGTGCTGCTGGCCGCGGAGATGGTTGCTGGTGGTGGCGGGTCTGGCGTTGTGGTGGGCGCTGCTGGTTGTGGCCTCACTGGCCCCCGCCAGCAGCCGCTGGTGCCTGGCAAGAGAACCGGTTTGACGGGGAAACCGTTTTTTAATGGCCACCCATTAACAATTCGGCCGAATGCAAATAAGCCCGATTTGAAAACAAAGGCGAATTTCTGTGGTTGGCAACAACAGAATAGGGTGAGGGGTGCTAATGTTGTTATGTTGATTTTTTTGTTTTTCTTTCCCCTGGGGGAGCAGAGTTTTATAGACCGGGCCATGGCCCCGTTGGCCTCTATGACGATACGCCCTTGTGGCCGCTTGGCCCGACGCGTGAGAGAACAACACTTTGTCTGTCATGGGAGGCTTGCTGGAAAATTGCAACCTGTAGGGCTCTTCCAGACTACCGGATCGCGTAACATGACCCTATCCAATCAGAATTGTCACGGGAGTCCATGTATGTTTCTCTGTGCATCGCCAGGGGGCGCTGTTATCCCATAGTGAGTATATCAGGAAGAAGGGCAAAGACAACTATAAATTCACAAAATCTCTTTGTGTGTATCATGTCCAGCGCATTACTTGGGCACCCCAGACCGATCAACTTCAAACTTGGCGTGTGCGTAGCCGATGAGCCAGGGGATGTGTGTGGAATTTGGTTGGATCGGTGGGTGTCCAGTCAGTCTGTCTGTGTCCCATTTAATGCCCATACTGTATGTAGCCTGTGGGACCTCCCAGCCGGCGTCAGTTCACAGCTGCAACCAATGCCTAATGATTAGTATAAAAGTATCTGGTAGGGAGCTGAGCGGTGCGGTAATCAGTGTCGAAATCACCTGTCGTTGAGCTGGGGAGGAACATTGGTAGGCAAACATTTATATGTGCAGCGATTTTGTAACGTTTATCATTTTAAATTGCATTTGTTTATGTAGGGCTTGGCAAAGGCTGTGAGCTGAAGGCTGCTGTGGCATGACTCGTGTTCCATAGTAGTAGGTAGGCACACGCCATGGCAACATTCTAAATCTAATGAATAATGGTGGTGTATTATTGACATTGATATGTAACACTTTGCAGATTGCCAAGGCGTTGTCTGCCGCTGCCCCATGGTTTATTGTCCTTATTAGTTTATATGGTTTTGTGTTTTTTAGTTATTGTATTTTGTTTAATCTGGCTGCTTCCCATCTAAGCACAGTTATCCTGACAGAGCATTCAGTTATATTACATCAGTAGCCTATGTATACTATGTGCAACATGGTGTGACCCAATTGGGTTCTATGTATACAGGTTCGCTGGACTGCCCAGGTTCCTAACTGTTGTTCAGTATTTGTCTTGCTATATTTTGCTCTTGCTATATCTTTTGCTCTTCTAACCTCATAAATGTTATTAAATAAAGATCAGTACTATGTACTATGATTTTATACTCTCTGTGTTTGTCATTCATTTGACAGCTTGACTGGGGAAACCTTATATGGTGTTTATTGAGTTCCCTTTATCTCAGCCTAACTAAAGGCTGGCGTAATCTACCGCTGTGTTACATGTAAATGGAGGTCCTTGGAGAATGCAATGTAAACAATATTGCATTCTATGGGAGTGAAAGGTGGAGCATTTGGTTGCAAAGCAAATTAGTTAAAAGTGCCTTGCCTTGCGTCAAACTTTGATGCGGATTTTGCCTACAGGCATTGGTCACTCCCCTTAATTTCGACTTCTTAATTGTGACCGAACTGTAATCATGCATAAGACCCTGCAGCCTCTTTGAAATGAAGAAAAAAATCACACCCTGTGTGAAGGAAGCGGTGCCTTTGGGGCGGGGCTTAACTCATTTCAGTTCGTCCCTATTGGTGGTCTGAGTCCACTTACCAAATTTGTACTTGGTAGCATGCTGCAAACTGGAATGATGGCTGTTTAAAGGCCAGCCAATGGGCAGACAGAGGGGGCGGGGCTTAAGTAATTACAGTTCGTCCCTATTGGTGGTTTTAGTCCATGTACAAAATTTGTACTCCGTAGCATGCTGCGAACTTGAGTTATGGCTGTTTAAAGGCCAGCCAATGGGAAGACAGAGGGGGCAGGGCTTCAACAATTCATGCTCGTCCCGTATTGGTGGTCTAAGTCCACATACCAAATGTGGACTTGGTGGCATGCTGCAAACTGGAGTTATAGCTGTTTAAAATCCCGTGCTCATCCCGTGCTCATACGGGCGGACGGACATAACATACGCTGGGGGTCCCTGGACCCCTCTTTGATAACTTCAGCAATTAATGCTCGGCCCTATTGGTGGTCTAAGTCCACATACCAAATGTGGACTTGGTGGCATGCTGCAAACTGGAGTTATAGCTGTTTAAAATCCCGTGCTCATCCCGTGCTCATACGGGTGGACGGACATAACATACGCTGGGGGTCCCTGGACCCCTCTTTGATAACTTCAGCAATTCATGCTCGTCCCTATTGGTGGTGTAAGTCCACATACCAAATTAGGACTTGGTGGCAGGCTTCGAACTGGAGTTATAGCTGTTTAAAATCCTGTGCTCTAAACGGGCGGACGGACATAACATACGCTGGGGGTCCCTGGACCCCTCTTTGATAACCAGTGGCACGTGTGGCCAATGAAAGGAGAGATGGCATAGGCAATCTCCGAGAGGAGAGATGGCATAGGCAATCTCCGAGTGTGTGTGTGTGTGTGTGTGTGTGTGTGTGTGTGTGTGTGTGTGTGTGTGTGTGTGTGTGTGTGTGTGTGTGCGTGTGTGTTTGTATGTGTTGCTTCTTTGCCGTGCTGACATAACATACAGACGCTCATACGGACGCTCATACGGACAGAGTCAAGTGTAGAGCGGTTGGCACCGCTAAAAACTGAATAATGATGTGTTGTGTATGTGTATGTGTCTGTGCTGCCGAACTTGGACTCTCACTGTATCCTAACGTCAGAGGCTTTCTCTGATTCAGTGCAAAGCTGCCATCCTGTGGCTGCCACTGTGCACTGCATTCTAGTTTCACATAGCATAGTGCCCAAGGTGACAGAAGCCACTGCAGAGATTCTGTTCTTGCAAATGCCCATACAACTTGAAAAGGATGAGGATAGAGTACATTTGTTGGCCCTAATAGTTCAGTCAATAAGTACAGCGGTAACTGTGTGTGAAAGATTGAAGATTGAAGTTCAATCACAGAACAGCTGTACTGGCATCTCCCCTAGGCTTAGGGTAAAAAGCTCAGTCATACGGGAGAGACTCGGAGTAGAGTTGCTGTTCCTTACGTAGAAAGGAGCCAATTGAGGTGGCTCTGATATCTAGTACGGATGCCACCTTGGCGCCTTCCCAGGGACGTGTTTGGCACACGTCCAGCTCGAAGGAAGACCAACGTTCGGGGAAGACCATTAACCAGATGGGGGATTATGCATATGCTGCCCTTGGAACGCCTCAGGACCCCCCAGTTAGAAGCCTGTGGCCCGGGAAAGGGAAGTCTGGGATTCTCTGATGGAACTGTTACCTCCGCAACCCGATTCCAGTACGCAGTAGAAGATGGATGATGGTTGAATTTGGCAAAAATAGGCGCTCTACAACATGCTGGCTGTGACTATTAGGCCTGTCACAATTATTACATAATCGTCTAATCGCAATTATTTGAGATAATCGCAACTATCTTTGCATAATCGGCATAATCGTTTCCATTTGAAAGATTTTCACACATTTTCAAATGTTTAAAAAAAGCAGAAATAGCAGATCTACAAGCTCACAACTGTCACAAAGTGAAGTGTTGTGAGCTTGTAGATCAGCCATTTCTGCTTTTTTTTTTACATGTAAAAATGATTAAACATGTCAATAATTTCTTTATATGTTTCAGTTACTTGTCATATCTGCCCTGTGCAATTTTTGCTTACGAAGCCTAAAAGGCTTTATACTGTATGTTCCAATGTTCGACGCCAAACACGTACACAATTAAATTGTTAATCGCAATTATTTGAGTGACAATTAATCGTCAACTTAAATTTGTAATCGTGACAGCCCTAGCTGTGACGCATGAGCTTGTCGATCGGGATTTTGCATTTATCTAACCTACATTACAGCTGAAGGCTTTTGTAAAAGCAGTTCAGCAGAAGTACATTATGCTGGTCACATCATCTGTACAGTATATGTGTTTCTGTGTGTCCCATCTAGGTTACCATGGTTTGTACTGTGAGGAAGAGTACAATGAATGTTTGTCTGCACCCTGCCAGAACTATGCCACCTGCAGGGATCTCATCAATGCTTATGAGTGCGTCTGCACTCCGCAGTACGAAGGTATGACTATGTGTATGCACACACACACACGCACGCACGCACGCACGCACGCACGCACGCACGCACGCACGCACACACACACACACACACACACACACACACACACACACACACACACACACACACACACACACACACACACACACACACACACACACACACACACACACACACACACACACACACACACACATTTATGTAACTAGAGGATAGGAACATATAGGGATGACCCCTAATGGGTATGTACTGATTGATTGATTGATTGATTGATTGATTGATTGATTGATTGATTGATTGATTGATTGAATATTTTATTAGGCAAAAAATGTAAAACAGCACAGTTACATTTAAAATACTTTGTCTAACAGGTCCGTTCATGAAAGTCCTTGCGGACTTGTTTCCAATGAGGGCCTTGGTATTCAATTCATAGACATATATACTGCCCTGCCAAGGTAAAGAGCAGTAACTACGAAATCAAAAATCACTGAAAATGGGTTTAAAAGTGATTTAACTGGTCAGCCAAATGAGATATCGGCATATAAGTGATATTACACTAATTTTGCATCTGTTCTTGAGGTAATTGTTTATCCCCCAAAATCAAAAAGGCTAATTTGACCTTTGGGATACACAAATAAAGTCGGCGTGTCCAAAAACGTAGTTACTGCTCTTTACCTTGGCAGGGCAGTTTAGTGGCACCACATTTCGAATATCAATAAAAGAAAAAACAGCAAAAAAAATAACATTATTTACAACAAAAGAAAAGGGGGGGGGGGAATATGTACAAGAACAGGGGGGGGGGGGTCGGCTGTCTAACGGGAAAATGATACTACCTCCTCTTTTGGCCTCCTGAAAGGGGATTTTTTTTAAGGCTCTTTTAAGGCTCTCATAAATGAGCCCAGCGAACTGCATTGTGTGTGTGTGTGTGTGTGTGTGTGTGTGTGTGTGTGTGTGTGTGTGTGTGTGTGTGTGTGTGTGTGTGTGTGTGTGTGTGTGTGTGTGTGTGTGTGTGTGTGTGTGTGTGTGTGTGTGTGTGTGTGTGTGTGTGTGTGCGCGCGCGTGCACCTCATGTAGGCAGACACTGTGAGATCTACATGGACCCGTGTCTGAAAGTTCACTGCCAAAACGGAGGCCGATGTGAGAGTACGGGGCTCAACGCCACTTGCGTTTGCACACCTGGATATCTGGGTGAGCCTTAAAGCTATGGATGTATCTGAACTTCATGTCAGCTAATTTTCATAAGTGAAATCAGAACTATGAAATTATTAATTTAGAGTTCAAGTAGTTTCACAGCCATTGTGTCGGAACAAGAATACTGGGGCTTGTCTGCTGGCTGTTGTTTATGTTGTTGTTGTTGCTGCTGCTAATGAAACACTATCTGTCCAATCAGGGAACAGGTGTGAGGTTGATGTCAATGAGTGTGAGAGCAACCCCTGTCATCATGGAGGCACCTGCACTGACCAATCAAACGGCTTCACTTGTCATTGCCCACCAGGGTGGGTGGGGCCCAGCTGTGAGATCCGTAAGTCAACTAGGGCTGCAAATATCTGTTATTACCAGCTGCTTGCAAAGCAGCGCAGTCTATATTCCGTATGACCTAATCGTCATCATTCGACATAATATGTCGAATGATGACGATTAGGTCATACATTGAAAAAATGTTGCAAATATTATTTGCAACATTTTTTCAATCATTGGCTGTCCTGGCTGTCCTTCACTCCTTCAAGCCAATGGGGACACTTCCCCGTTTTGCCTGTCCTCTAAGCCAATGGGGAGACGGGCCCTCCTCCCATGCTATGGGATCATATGGCCCCTCCCGTGTCTAACGCAGGGAACACAACTGAGCTGACCTACAAGCCCACATCGCTTCCATCAGCGACGCCTTGTGGTCTTGCAGATCGACTGGGGCGTGTCTAACAGCTCTGCTCCGTTACTGCATGTCGCACAGGACAGAGGCACGAGCTTCTCTACAAGACGGACGATGTTACATAACAACTACCACTGTTGTCATAATTATTAAAGTTTCTTAAATGTAACTTTCAAGTGAAGTTTATGGGGGGAAACTTTCTGTGCTGCTGGAGCTACGTGGTGTCTCAGCGTGGCCAGTCTGCTAGTGCCTCCGACACACACACACGCACACGCACACGCGCACACACACACACACACACACACACACACACACACACACACACACACACACACACACACACACACACACACACACACACACACACAACTAGGGCTCTAAGGGAGTCCTGACGTCCCGGGGACGTAAAAAAAAAAAAAAGTATTTGGGATGCAAATTAATCGACGCAGACGGGACGCAGAGGATTTCTTTTAGCCGACTGTGCATATTACTGTCACTGCACAAACGTGCAAACTCGCAGCATGAGACACACGGAAAATAGATATGATGTTAACAGAATGTTTAAAAAGTTACCGCAGGTGCTGATCAATGATCATCCTTTTCAGGTAGAACTTAGTTCCAAACATGCTGCGCTATTTGACGAGGCGGAGAACAGACTGTAAATCTGGCCTACAACTAGTCGAAAAGAGCCGATCTACAAGCTGTGGCTGAGAGATAAATCAGCAGCATAGATTAATAAATGTGTAAAATACAGTAAAATCCCCAAATTATGAGTCTTAATATCCAGAAAGCAACAGAAATTACTGGAAACAAATGAAAAGTTTAGGCTATCATTCAAATAAGAGAGAAGCTGCGACCTCACCTCTCTGATGGACAAGAAATAAATAATCCTTTTGCAAAAAACATCCATGTCCTGTTACTTTTTTAAACAATAATCCAAATGGGAAGTTTTCAGCAGCTACAATCATGACAGTTTGACATTGTTTGAGTCGTTTTTGGTGCAACACAAGTCAAATTCCCTCGTTGTAGTTAATTGTTTACACCTGCAGCGCTGCTGTGCGGGGTAAGCATATCCCCGCCAGGCCAGGTTGTCTACCCAGGTCTGTGAAATTCATAGGCAGTCACAGTAGCCAATTGGAATGAACTCTGCTCAAACTAACTGTTATACTGACACAGAACCATATACAGGCGGTGGTGAAAAAAGTTAGTCTGGAGCCCTGACACACAGACAAAATACAGCATGCAGCTGGTAATAATATGACTGTCAGTCATTTATTCTTGTTATTATTCTATTGGTTACGTTTTTGATTAAATATTTGAGAAGCGTGTTTTTTTATCATTTGTTTTATTTTTCAGATGTTTTTGTTTTATAATCGACTAAATTGATTAGTATGATTATGATGAATTATTATGAATTTTTCATTTATACTTAAAATATACTTGTGCTTGTGGAGATAACACACAAGCATCAATACGGATAATATATACATTTTTTAATTAAAACGAATGAAACATTCTATAATTAAATAAACTATAATAACTTATAATAACTCAGATCTGCAGTGGAAGCTGGCCCACCCTGAGGACACCCTGACCAACATGCCTCGCCACTCCCTCTACATCATCATCGGCGCTCTGTGTGTGGCCTTTGTCCTCATGCTCATCATCCTCATTGTGGGTATCTGCCGTATCAGCCGCATCGAGTACCAGGGATCGTCACGCCACGCCTACCAGGAGTTTTATAACTGCCGGAGCATCGACAGCGAGTTCAGCAATGCCATCGCCTCCATCCGCCATGCCAGGTCAGTGTGTGTGTGTGTGTGTGTGTGTGTGTGTGTGTGTGTGTGTGTGTGTGTGTGTGTGTGTGTGTGTGTGTGTGTGTGTGTGTGTGTGTGTGTGTGTGTGTGTGTGTGTGTGAGAGAGAGTGCTTTTAAACCTGGGCCATATTTTTGATCATTTCCGGATGGGCAAGCCAGTAATTCAAACTATGCAGTTTTTTTTTTGTTTTTTTTCCCCCCGACAGCACTGGAATAATGTTTCCAGACAGATTTAAGAACATATAGCCAGTATTTGGCATATAATTAAATAAAATAAAACTAGAAAAAGTGCTCCTCGGAGCACAGGTCTCCGCCAGGTCAGGTAGGTTATTGTGGGCCAGCAATGTTGATGGAATATGAAGAATCGGACAGATCCATCTCGATCACATGATCAGATGTTTGGACAAAATCTGTATGAGTAATATCAAGAAATGTGTTCTGCAAAAATCGGCCTCCTGGTGGCGCTATAATAGGGCAATGTCAAAAGAGTGGCATTTGTTCCTCAATGTAGTGTGAATGTGCGTGCAAAGTTTCACCGCAATCGGACGCTGCGATCATGATTTGAGGCATTTTGTTCAAAACAGGCCACTCTGCTAACTTTAGATGTCAATCTTAGCCAATCAGGATGGAATATGAAAAATCAAACTGATTATTCTTGATGACGTGACTATAGAGATCATGTGTACTATTTGTGTGAAATATGGAAAATTTAAAAATTAAAATCTGAAGGAGTAGTATAAGAAAATGTGTTTTACATAAGTCGGCCTCCTGGTGGCGCAATAAAAGGCAGATGTGAAAAATGCAGGGCAAAGATTTTGCAGATCGGTGCAGTTATAGGTAAAAATGTGTATCGGCTGTTATAGCGCCTCCATGAGGCTGATTTGAAAAATGTCAACTGGCATCTTCCTCCTAGTGGGAATGTGCGAAATTGTTGGAGATTAGCTGGTCACAGACAGACACACAGACTCACACTCACAGACAGACTCACGCCTTTGGCCTGGCAGAGACAATAAAATAAGATACAGCATATTTGAATTACTGCCTTGCCCTATGCAAAACGTCTGTAGGCGAACGAATGGACCAATTCTAATAATCTGAC
The DNA here is from genome assembly GCF_963454915.1 of Gymnoscopelus microlampas. NCBI lineage: Eukaryota > Metazoa > Chordata > Actinopteri > Myctophiformes > Myctophidae > Gymnoscopelus > Gymnoscopelus microlampas. The sequence goes on from NC_139945.1 coordinate 32,396,241, forward strand.
ACCCACCAAATTATGGTTTGTGGTCCAAATTATGATTTGTGGTCCAAATTATGATTTGTGGTCCAAATTATCAAAAAATAGGACCACGTTTTATTTTTATTTTATCCCCTTTAACTTGAAGTGGATTAAACCCACAGTAATTGTGTTTGTCCCTGTAATTGAATGTGATTGTTGCTGTGTGCTGTCCTGTTAGGTTCGGGAAGAAGTCCAGGCCTGCTATGTATGATGCCACTCCCATTACCTATGAAGACTACAGTCCTGATGACAAGCCTTTGGTTACTCTCATCAAAACTAAAGATTTGTAAAAGACAAAACAACGAAACAGAACAAAACAAAAGACGTCCCACCCAATACATCGCACCCTTATTTACACAAAACACAGCACATGTGCAGATGTGCATGAACACAGTATTATCCACACAGGAAGTCCAAACTAAGCATACAGCATTTCTTTAGAAAAACAAACAAAAAAACTCAATTGAATGTTGTGACAGGGGATGAAACAATCCAAAATATAATATATAGTTTAAAGAGAACAAATCTGGAATTTGATACACACATCTATTTTCCTGTCAAAGTCCACAATAAGGCTATATTGTAGCATACAAACATATTTTTGCTTTAATTTAGTCAATGATCGTTGACATTACTGTATCAGTTACCTGGTTCCTTGGCCTCCGCTGTTCAAACGGAATGTGACGTCAGTCCCCACCGGGCTGTATTGGGGGTACGTTGGTGAGACCACCAGCCAATGAGCCCAGCGACAGACCCAGCAGACGGTGCTGATTGCAGTCCTTGCAGGTGTGGTAGAAATAGATGCACTCCTTAAAGTGCTTACACAGTATCTCTTTCTATATTTAAAAGATCTGCAGTAGGTTGCCTTACTTGGTGCATGGGTAGATTTGATGTTTTCTCTGCATTACTTTGACTTCCCTCATACTTGGTTGTTGATATTTTTTTTGTTTTCTGTTGTTGTTGTTGTATATCTCTATGTCAGTGCCAAAATTTGACTTTTGTTAATTTTGTGGTTGGTAGATCAAATAACATATTATAATAAAGCCACTGTCCAGTGGGATCTGATGGAACAACTGTTTTTTGAATCACATCTGTTTTTCTGTTTCTTATCTTTATAAGCAAGTTTCTCAGTGGTGTAGTGGTAGTAGAGGCAGTGGGTGTACAGTGTACAGCTCAGCGGAGGTAATTATTCTGCAACCCTGACATCACGTCTATTTCACTAGTAATTAGACTGATTGGTGGCTATTCTAAAAGCCCAGTAAAACCAGGGTTGGTTCAATGTACCTGTTACATGTATACCTGCTGATCTCTTCAACTACACTCCTGAAGTTTCTAATAAATAACTAGCATTGACAGTGTTGAATAGTTTCTCTGTGAGTGTTTTACAGGAGTGACTGCTCACTCACTGTATTGTCTAATTATTATACTTGGTTGCGCACCAGCGCTGCATGCGAAAATAGCTCATATAAGCTCATTAAGCATTGTATGTATCCCGACGTGTTGTGAGCTTGTAGATCTGCTATTTTTTGCAAGCGACACTGGCACGCAACCAAGTAAGGCTTAAGGGGTGGGCTGGGAGGAGGAAGATAAGGAGGAAGAGGAGTTGATGGTGAGATTGGGAAAAAGACGAATGTAATTAGGAGGAAGGAGAAGCAAGGAGGAGGAAGAGAATGAGGGTGGCGACGACGATGATGATGATGATGATGATAGTGGTGGTGGTAATGACAATGACAGCTAGCCCAGTTCACTCCAGTATATCTTCTATATCTTCTGTGTCTAGCCAACGGACCTCTCTGTCTATGTGCAGCTGTGTTGTTCCTCTGGGGTCAAAACCTTCGACTTGAGTGATATTCTGCCAGTAGGGTCAGCTTTTTTTCTGTTCTTATTTCCTTTTTGTAATAGAAATCAACGACACAATTATATATTATCTATGTTGAATGATGTAATAATAAAGACTAGAGAACACAACATGCCCTCCTGGTGTCCCATTATTTTCTCAATATCACTATGTGTATTTATCAATAATATTCAGTAAAGAGACACATGCATTCCAAATTGTGATGGCTAATTAATGTAAATGATTATGAAAGTGTAAAGCACTTTTTTGTTTGCAAACTAGCCTTGATTAGGGATCAATAACATATCTATCTACAGTGTAAGACTGTAGATAATAATGTTGTCTCTCAACATGTGACAAACCTCTTCCTCTCTATACCGTGGATGCAGTGTTGGGGAAGCTACTTTGAAAGCGTAGCTTGTAAAGCTACAAGTAGTTCACTATGGCAGTAGCTTGATCAAGCTACAAAGAAAAAGTAGCTCAGCTACTTTCCTTCCCCCAGCGTTAAATTGAGAATGTACATGTGGTGTATATGAAACATTTTTTGTAGGATAATATGATATCCTACAAAAAAGTCACTTTTGCAGAAATATGCCTCTCAACTGAGTTTTATTTAAAAAAAGGTTGACATTTTCTTTAGTAAACATCTGTGTTCCTAAAGCAGGGGTCATCAATCCCTGGGCTTGTGATTGACATTTTACTCAAACTATATTTTTGCCAAGGACATACAGAATGAGTGGACAACTAGAAAAAGTGCTCCTCGGAGCACAAGTCTCCGCCAGGTAAGGTAGATTATTGTGGCCTCCTGGTGGCGCTATAATAGGCCAATGTGAAAAGGGTGCCATTTCTTCTTAGGCCTTGCAATCGGACAATCGGACACTGCATTCATGATTTGAGGCATTTTGTTCCAAAAATGTGGTTTGCTAAATTAGACCTGCTGGTGGCGCTATAACAGGCCAATGTGAAAAGGGTGGCATTTCTTCCTCGGCCTAGTGGGACTGTGCGCGCAAAATTTCACGGAAATCGCACACTGCGTTCATGATTTGAGGAATTTTGTTCAAAAGGGACCTATCCTGCAAACTTTGGAAGCCAATGTTAGCCAAGTAGGATGGAATATGAAATATCGGACACATCCATCTTGATCACATGACTATAGAGATACTGTGTACCGATTTGCGTGATTTTTGGACAGAATCTGAAGGAGTAAGAGCAAAAAATGTGTATTATAAAACTCAGCCTCCTGGCGCTCTAAAAGGTATATGTGAAAAATGCAGGGCAAAGGTTTTTCCTTGGCCTCTAGGGAGTGTGCGTGCAAAGTTTCACACAGATCGGTGCAGTTATAGCTAAAAACGTGAATCGGTCTGTTATAGCGCCACCATGGGGCTGATGTGAACGTTTTCTTTTTTTCTTTTTTAAGATTTTTTTTTTTGGCTTTTTATACCTTTATTTAGAGAGGGACAGGGAAAGTAGGCTGACAGGAAATGGGGGTAGAGATGGGGGGTGACATGCAGCAAAGGTCATCGGGAACGGGAGTCGAACCCGCGACACGCTGTCAGGCTGGCATTGCAGCCTAGGGTGCCTGGACCGTCACGCTACGGCCCAGGCCCAGGCCGTGAACGTTTTCAAGTGGCATTTCTTCCTGGGCCAAGTGGGAATCTCTGTGGAAAATTTCACGGAAATCGCACACTGCGTTCATGATTTGAGGAATTTTGTTCAAAAGGGACCTATCCTGCAAACTTTGGAAGCCAATGTTAGCCAAGTAGGATGGAATATGAAATATCGGACACATCCATCTTGATCACATGACTATAGAGATACTGTGTACCGATTTGCGTGATTTTTGGACAGAATCTGAAGGAGTAAGAGCAAAAAATGTGTATTATAAAACTCAGCCTCCTGGCGCTCTAAAAGGTATATGTGAAAAATGCAGGGCAAAGGTTTTTCCTTGGCCTCTAGGGAGTGTGCGTGCAAAGTTTCACACAGATCGGTGCAGTTATAGCTAAAAACGTGAATCGGTCTGTTATAGCGCCACCATGGGGCTGATGTGAACGTTTTCTTTTTTTCTTTTTTAAGATTTTTTTTTTTGGCTTTTTATACCTTTATTTAGAGAGGGACAGGGAAAGTAGGCTGACAGGAAATGGGGGTAGAGATGGGGGGTGACATGCAGCAAAGGTCATCGGGAACGGGAGTCGAACCCGCGACACGCTGTCAGGCTGGCATTGCAGCCTAGGGTGCCTGGACCGTCACGCTACGGCCCAGGCCCAGGCCGTGAACGTTTTCAAGTGGCATTTCTTCCTGGGCCAAGTGGGAATCTCTGTGGAAAATTTCACGGAAATCGCACACTGCGTTCATGATTTGAGGAATTTTGTTCAAAAGGGACCTATCCTGCAAACTTTGGAAGCCAATGTTAGCCAAGTAGGATGGAATATGAAATATCGGACACATCCATCTTGATCACATGACTATAGAGATACTGTGTACCGATTTGCGTGATTTTTGGACAGAATCTGAAGGAGTAAGAGCAAAAAATGTGTATTATAAAACTCAGCCTCCTGGCGCTCTAAAAGGTATATGTGAAAAATGCAGGGCAAAGGTTTTTCCTTGGCCTCTAGGGAGTGTGCGTGCAAAGTTTCACACAGATCGTGCTGTTATAGCTAAAAACGTGAATCGGCCTGTTATAGCGCCACCATGGGGCTGATGTGAACGTTTTCAATTGGCATTTCTTCCTAGGCCAAGTGGGAATCTCAGTGGAAAATTTCACGGAAATCGCATGCTGCGTTCATGATTTGAGGCATTTTGTTCAAAATGAACCAATCCTGTAAACTTTGGAAGCCAATTTTAGCCAATCATGATGGAATATGGAAAATCAGACAGATACTGTGTACCGATTTGCGTGGTTTTTGGACAGAATCTGTAGGAGTAATAGCAAAAAATGTGTTTTGCAAAAGTCTGCCTCATGATGGCGCTATGACAGGCTGATCTGAAAAATGTGGGGCAGAGGTTCTGCTGTGGCATCCAGGGAGTGTGTGTGCAGTTTCACAGCGACCGGGCCAACGGTGGCGGAGATTAGCTGGTCACAGACAGAAGGACGGACACACACACACGCACGCACGCACGCACGCACGCACGCACGCACGCACGCACGCACGCACACACACACACACACACACACACACACACACACACACACACACACACATGGACGGACGGACGGACAGGGGGCAAAACATACTCTCTCGCCATGTCTTCGGCCTGGCGGAGACAATAATGTTACCATAAATAAAATACTAATGCATACTAGTCCAGTAGACACGATGGAGAACACATGCTGTGTTTTTAGAGAGGGAGAGTGGTTAGTCTTCATCCCTTTGAACTTTATTTTATTTTAATAAGATAGTAAGTATAGGAAAGCTGAGAGGGAAGGCGTAGATGGAGCAATTTGTAACCCATTTTCAAAAATTGCTTTAAAAGTCAAGTGTATTATTGTTATTTCCATGGCCATCTCTGCTCTTTTGTCTACTTTCTACTTCACCTTCTTCACTTTCTAAATCTAAGTAATGGCTTTGAAAGTTTCAAAGCATAAAGACAATCAGAGACGAGACAGAAGAATTGTCATATTGACATCCTCCACCGGTCATTACTCATAAGCTTAAAAAACTCGGGCTCAGACAGAGCTAGCTTTACTGAGCACAGTCAGGGTTCAATTTGTATTTTTAAGAGGAGGGGGGTCCTTAACCCAGTGATTCCGCTGGTGGGGCGTGAGGATAGTGTAAGTGGGCCCCAAAATAATTGGCAAAACACTAAGATTTCATTGAGATTATAACATGAATGTTAAGGAAAAGAATGTAAAAAATATGTCAACATATATATTTCCACTATACAATATGAATGAACAGAGGGGGATATCAAAAGCAGATGATTCGATTCCCCCCATGCATCCCCCCAGCAAATAGAACCCTGAGCACAGTGCTCTGCTATTGAGAAATACCAGACAGAACATCTGATTGCCGGGATTGACCAAATCAGAATCGAGCATTCTAATAAAAAGTGGTAGGCTACTTCAAAGCTCTTCTGAGAGAAAGAAAAATCCCAAAGGCTTAAATATAGTTACAAGAGATGTGCTTTACTATTCAAGAAACTCAGAATGAACACAATCTTTGTCGACTAAAACTAAACTTAACAATGAATGTATTAATCATGCAGTGGTAGAAAAAGTACTCAAATTGTTTACTTAAGCAAAAGTATCAATAGTGCAATGTAGAAATACTCTGTAACAAGTAAAAGTCCGGAATTGAAAATGTACTTGAGTAAAAGTAAAAACATATTGGCATCAAAATGTACTTAAAGTACCAAATGTAAAAGGACTAGTTTGCAGAATGTCCTTTCTAAAATGTGTAAAAGGCTTTTGAAAATAGCAGATCTACAAGTTCACATCTACAAGCTCTACAGCTCTACAAGCCATACGACACATTGCGAGCTTGTAGATCGGCTATTTTCAAATAGCCAAAGTCTACATGGGGCTGAAGTGGTTAATGTATGTTTTGTAATAATAATCAAAATCTACAAAGTAACTAGTAACTAAAGTTTTCATATAGTGGAGTAAAAGTATAATATTTGCCTCTGAGATGTAGTGGAGTAGAAGTAAAAGTACTGACAATTGGAAATACTCCAGTAAAGTAAAAATACCTCAACATTGTACTTAGTACAGTACTTGAGTACATGTACTTAGTTACTTTACACCACTGAATCAATGTGAGGCGGCAGTGCTAGAGTTTTCAGAGTTCCCTACAGCTGATTCAAGTTCAAGTTCAAGTTCAGGTTTATTTGTCATATGTATAGATACAGAGTATAAATACAATGAAAATTATTTTGCTCAGAGCTTTCTCAGTCTTAAATACATAGGACATAGACAACATCTATAGTGCAAAGACATCTATAGTGCACAAAGAACACAAGGAAAGAAGTGCAAATTAATGACCATACAGTGCAAAACAGTTCACGGTCAGCTGTAAACGAGAGCTGCTCTGAGCGTGTCGCCATAGTACGGCGCCATCGTGGAATTGTTCGTGTTTGTGATGAAACATAAACAACATTATCCCAAATCTGGACCTCCGTTGCACTATGTTTTGGGGAAAATGCGTTTTGCAGATCTGTGTCTCCATCTAAGTTTGTATACTAGTGTTCAACAACATCTGTTTCTTTCCAATGGCCCGTTGAAATGTCACATCCACCACCAGACAGAACTGTCAGTCGTGGGAAAAGCCATATATGGAGTGTTAGTCCTGTGAATGGCCTCGGTGACCTCAGGCATAATCCAGATGTTCCCCAAGTAAACATGTCTAAATACAGACTGGAGCTGTGGAGTCATGTCACTCACCACACCTACACATGCAAACATTCACAGAGAGGTAAAAATGTTCTCTCTCTCTCTCTCTCTCTCTCTCTCTCTCTCTCTCACACACACACACACACACACACACACACACACACACACACACACACACACACACACACACACACACACACACACACACACACACACACACACACACACACACACACACACACACACACACACACACACACACACACACACACACACACACATACAGAGTGGCAAAATTGCCTCCAACTCACCCTTGCTAATGGTGAGTTGAAGTGTTTCACCTCTGACCTCCATGCGGGAGGGTCAGGCTGGTCTGGTTTGTCTTTTACAGGGCTCCCTGGACACTAATCTCCCATAGTTCATCTTCCTCTCACCTCAACATCCAACATGTTGATAGATATTCGTAGACTTAGAGAAAGTTCTTGGAGGTGTTTTAATGAAATGGTGTTCTTATAAGAATCAAGAACGAGTACACCATTCAAAGTAGTCTCGCGTTACCAGACTGTTGCCTCCCACAATTTTCAAATGTTTCCGGCATACAGTCTGGGACTCGGAAGCTCTGATCATGATTGGAACACAAACCGGATGTGGAGCCTCCTCTCCATTTCCGTTTTGTCTTTACAGTCGCGCAAATTTATCCTAATATAAATACAAATCATCTAGTATACAGTATACATAGCTTGCTGCTTAGCAGAAATGGAAATTAAAAAGTAAAGTGTAAAGATATTTTAAAAGATATTTTCATGAACGGAGCTTGTCTGGTTCCTGAACATTCTCACATCATGCCTCCAAAAGTGCTTAAGAATTTCGGCCATATCAAGTGCCAGTTTCCTCTCTCGGATTTGGGGAGTTGTAGTTCCAGACTCTATATGGCATTCAGAGATTGTGGAATAGTTGTCTGGCTACACGAGACTAATTCAAAGTAACCTAGGGTGACTGAATATATAACATGGCGGCCACGTCTATTGAAGTTCAATGGAGAAGTGGTGCTCTGTTCTATTTGGTTCCTCAAGGGGGTCTCCGGCAAAATGTACAGCATCACGGGGGGGTTCCAGGGGGTCCCCGGCAAAATGTACAGCATCAGAATCATTTTAACCACTTTATCCATATTTTATACATTGGCTACTCAAATATAGCTGATCTACAAGCTCACATGAACTACACAATGTATTGGGCCTATATGTGAAACCATTTGTCTCAACTGCAAAGTCATACCACCAGGCCAGACCTTTAGTAAAGCCAGGCGGATAAAATGATACAACATGTGTTTTGAGAAGATTAAAAAGATTAGAAATTGTGGGTCTTTTGTGTTAAATGTGGAGTTTTTGAAGCTTAAGTTAACCACTGATAGCTAATACCACACCATTATATAATCCATACACCCTCGCCCCCCCAGCATTATTGCATTGGCTGTCGTGTTGCCATGTCCGCTTATTATAAGAGACTTTGGGCTTCTTTTTCTGTTAAGTTGCTTGTAAATATTGGTAGTTGCGGGTTGCGTTTTTTTTTTGTGGCTTGTTTCTTATTTTGGGCATTCTTACTAAATGTTGTTTAAAATATTGGTTCTCAAACATTTTCTTGTCAAGGACCCACAAATTAATTTATTTGTCTTCTCAAATATCCGACGCTTCTTTTAGGCTTGTTTTCATAGACCTGGTTGCTTATTCCTCTCGCAATATTTGGCAACACTGATTGCTACCGCCTCTCACAGGTCAGTTTAGTAACTACAGGCAGGCGGAGCAACGTATTCTTGTAGGAACCACTGGAATCCTCTGTCCTTCTATTCAGCCTGGATTCATTGCAGGAGGAGAGAGAGAGGGAGAAAGAGAGAGAGTGAGAGAAAGAGAGACAGAGGCGAGCAGATGTGAACTGGACTACAAAGAAGAGAACAACGCTGTAGTTAAGACGGAAAACCATTGATTATTCTAATATGTGGCAACCCGCGTCAGAGCGATTGCAGGTAGGAGGCCGTGTGTTCCTTCCATAGACTGTAAGCTTTCTTCCCAATAAAAGCAGCAGTGTATAAACGGCAGTGGTTGCCATGTCGGCTTATTATAAGCGACTTTGGGCTTATTTTCCTGTAAAGTCGCTTGTAAAAATTGGTTAGTTGCGGGTTGCGTTTTTTTTGGGGTTGGATTCTAACGTGTAGTTGCTTGCTTCACAATTTTTAAATTATTTTTGTAAACTGGTGGTTCCCAAATATTTTCATAAATATGTTCTTTTTTTTTTTTAATAGCCGGTGCATATAGGTTTAAAGTGCTCATGTGGCCTCTAGTTGCTTCTTTTGGGATTGTTTTCCTAGACATGGTTGCTTATTTCTCTCACAGAATCTGGCAACATTGTGAATAAACGGTTCAACACTGTTTTCAGCTGTTGAAACCTACCATTTTCCTGCAGATCAACAAAGCATTGCACTTTAATCCTTTGAAATGCCATGAATTGACTGTCCTTTTGCATTGAACAGTGTTGCCAATTGAAGCCCATTATTACCCAGGTAATAGTACGTTGGTGTTACGTTTTTAACACGATTTTAAAGGTGTTACGCAAGCCTGATACGATGTATCATCATTGTATTATTATCCTCCACTGAATGAATGCCCCCCTGTGCTGTTTTGCCTGATTGGCCCTAAATTAGGGGTCTTCAACGTTTTCCAGGCCAAGGACCCCCTTAGCTGAGAGAGATGAAGCAGGGGACCCCCCCACTACACATTGGATTCATGTTAAATGTGTGGTTTCAGACATTTAACCACTTAAACTGTCAATACTTAGTAAACTTGACCTTCCACTCTGTACTTGGTCTGCTCTTTTTTCCCTCGACACCAAACTTCGTTGCCAAAAATAGCCGATCTACAAGCTCACAACCTTGTAGCTCATCAAGGCTAGATCTGCTATTTTTGGCCAAAGTTCTCCTCAGAATATAAGGATGTTAGGGTTCAAATGGTTAATGTAAAAAAAAAAAAAATCCTATCACACAGATTTGGTGGACCCCCTGTAGTATCTCTGAGGACCCCCCCCCCAGGGGTCCCGGACCCCCTGTTGAAGACCCTGGGCCCTGGCTTAAATTAAAGGTAGACCTCATAGAAGTCTGTAATTCTGTCTAGATGTTGGTTTAACAGGCCTGGTTCATCTGCTCCACCATTCATACTCATTTTACCCTAAATGAGTGTGAATGGGTCCCTATATCTATCTACTGTAGGCAACGTTGCCATGTCTGCTTATCATAACCGACTTTGGGCTATTTTTTTTTAAAGTTGATTGTAAATATTGGTAAGTTGCGGGTTGTTGTTTTTTGGGCTTGTTTCTAAAGTGTAGTTGTTTATTTGGGCTTGTTTCCTAAATGTTGTTTAAACCAGTGGCTCTCAAACATATTCAAGTCAAGGACCCCCAAATTAATAATAATATGTATTTGTCTGCGGATGCCATCTGAAAATATTTGGTGCCATATATACCCAATACCCCCATACAAGATTTGTGTGTTTCAAAAAACATTCCATTTTCCCCCCAAGATTTCTTTGAAAATAGAAGATCTACAAGCTCACTGTGAGCTTGTAGATCGACTATTTTCAAGATGAATTAAATAAAGTGTGACCCAGTCGCTTCTTTTGGGCTTGTTTTCATAGACCTGGTTGCTTGTTTCTCTCGCAAAATCTGCCAACACTGACTGTATAGGCTTCCTGTAGCCTGTAGTTTTTGGTTTGCAGAATAGAGCGAAATCGTGGATTTCCCTCCGAAGAGAAATCAGCAGAAAAAGCACGTCAACGCCAGTCACCAACCTGGCTTCTCCTCTGACCTGTTTGGAAAAAAAACATGGTTAATGACACGTAGTTTTGATCTCCAGGGGCGATGGATGGGGCAACAAGCCATGCTGCACGATAGCCTGGCTTTATGTCTCCCTCCTCAGCCCTAATGCTCTCCAGATGTTGGCCTATGGAGCACTGTTGCCAGATTTTGTGAGAGAAACAAGCAGCCAGGTCTATGAAAACAAGCCCAAAAGAAGCTACTTGGCTACGGCTATTTGAAAATAGCCGATATATAAGCTTACAACGCATCGCAATGCAATGTTCCTGGCAGTGGCACAACATATTTTCAGATGGGGGGGGTCTGTGGACAAATACATAATAATATGGGGGTCCTTGCCATGAAAATGGTTAAAAGAACCACAACATTAGAAAACAAGCCCAAATACGCAACTACACTTTAAAAACAAACCCCAAAAAACTGCAACCCGCAAATACCAATATTTTCAAGCAACTTTACAGAAAAACAAGCCCAAAGTTGCTTATAATAAGCCGACATGGCAGCACTGCCTATGGAGTGCTTGCCAGATGAATTTGCACAATATCCCCCGCTCGCAGCGCCTGCCCAGGCGTCAAGAAGATGGAATCACATAGTAAACTTCAGGAGAGCAGCGACCGTTTCAAGTGATTCTATCGAGGCTTACATTTTTTTTTACTTACTTTGACTAAACACAGCGTGAAATAGGGTAACATGAATTGTTGTAATTACTTCCAATTGGAGTAAAATCCCGGACCAACTCGTTCACTCATTTGTGTGAAATGGAAACTTACTTGACATCTGTGCACGTCCACATAATGTTTTCCAAGGTATAGCCTACCTAAGAGGGACTTGAACTGTAAGGTGTGTGTGTGTGTGTGTGTGTGTGTGTGTGTGTGTGTGTGTGTGTGTGTGTGTGTGTGTGTGCGCGCGCGCGCCCGCGCTTGCAAGCACACACTGTACAGTATGTATGGATAGCTCTGTGTTGAAGGACTTTACTTTGCTTTGAGTCTTGGCTGCCTCAGGCCTTGAAGGAATTTTCCTCAGGTTTCTCAGTTGACTTCAGACATCCTCCTGCATATCTCTAGTAGTAAACTATATGGTCAGTTGGTGACAGGTCCAATGCCCTGGTTGTGGTTTCCCAAAGGCATTGTACCACTAGGAGACACTGAGACAGTGGTATAGGCAGTGGGCGGGGGGGGGGGGGAGTGAAAGAAGACTCAATTTTCCACGCAGCGCACACTCCGCACAGCCCCCCCCCCACCCCTGCTGACGAAACGGTCCGGTCCGGGGGGCACCAAAACGGGTCGTAGCACCTGGCACCACAAACGGTTAATCCGGCCCTGGGTATAGGCATTGCAGATTATAAGTACCCCAGTCTACTTCTGAAGTCACCGTAAGGGTTTTACTAAGTTTCTCTGGCAGGTAAAGCAACAATGTGTCAGTGGCAGTTTCACCAGTTAAACGTCTGCTGTAAACATGCAGATTCACTGGACCTAGGTTTGTACAGTACATCAGTGCTGACCTGTGTCCGTGTGAACTGACCAGCTGTCACACCTTATAGGTTGTAATTGTGCTAATAAAACCCATTGCTGAAGGTAATTATGTATTTCAGAGATGTAGAAGAGCCACATTATCAAAGAGCTTTTTGTCAAGGTGTTAGGTGGGTGATACTGTATTAGTAGTAGGCTATATGTCCTTGGAATAAACTCATTTGTAAATTGAGATACATTAGTGTTCCCTTTTGAAGTCTCTCCATGTGTCATTGTATAACACTGTGTTTTACATTTATTTTGTATATAGTCAGGTGGTAGTGGTGAGCGTGGGGTTTGTGGCTTGAGTTTAGGCAATGTGAGGACTATTGAGTACACAAGAACTGAAGGCGTCTTACTGTAATCCTTTACAGAACCACATAATGGCAGAATGCCAAATGAACCCAAAATTGGCAGTGTTTAATGGAGGGAAGTCTTTCACCATGATTCATGTCTGTTGTTCATATTATGTCAGGATTGTAATTGTAGATGGCTAGATGCATGGATTGGAAGCTCTTGCTGAGTGCAGAAGAGGCCTATTCAAATCAGCTGTGTTGAAGAGAACATTTGTTGAAAACAACAACAACATCTCCTAGAAAACCGTAGCACTGTAGGGTGTTAATCAAACTAATCGATTTATTTGATTATAAAAAAATATCCATAATCGATAACTTAATAAAATAATCAATTAAAATAACAGAATCCTATTTTGGGCATGTCAAAATTAAAGTAGTGAAAAAAGCTTATGTCCTATTTTCAATATTATTGCATGACACCATTGTGCAACAAAGTATAACCAAGTATAACACTTAAGTGGTTAATTGATTTGTTTATACAAAAAGATTGAAAATGTGTGTAGTGCCCAGGATCACTTAGCAAATTGGCACCGGGTGAAAAAAGGGTTACAAAGTCGAGGGATAAAAATTATAGAAAAAAAAGATTGAAAATGATTAAATCAAATAAGTAATAATAATCGCTAAGAAAATAATCGATATTTGCAGCCCTGCTGTAGTGCTACGTTGACAGTGGTACCGTAGTGATGACCAGACATTTCCCTGCTATGTAACCATGACGACGATCAGCTGTTCTCTCAGCCATTGGACAGACATTGTAATCCTCCTTCACCTCTCTGAAAGTATCGACACTTGTCGAGAGTTGAGGCTATACAAGACAGTGTAGCTACAGGCCACCACTTGTTCATTATGCTCTGTTCTGTTTTCTCTGACCTTGACATCTGTCCACATCTTTCCAACTCATGCTATGCTGTTGATATGGCAACGTTTAATGTCTGCCTGGCTGCGATTTCATCTAACGATGGACGGGTGAGAGGAGAGGTGGGCAGCTCAAGATAAGATAAGAGGGAGAAAGATGTGTTGAAGCTGCACTGTCTGCCCCCACTCCCCTAGTGATGGAAGATTCGTGAAAGATTTGTTCATAGCGGTCTACTCTTAAAAGTGAATCGATAGTAGGGACTTACTCTCTCAAAAGAGTTGCTTGCTTTGTTTGTTTGCAACTCTAACCATACTAGAGCCACACACAGGCGCTCTCAATTCACTAACAAAAAGAGCCATGAACAGGTTGGGGAAATGAGCTGGGATTGCATATGCTGTAGTAGGCAGGCAACCAGCAACACAGACAAACTGGCTCCTTTTGATTTGTGGGCTGAGTGAGTGAAGCGGTGACTCACAATTCCTCAGGACGGTTAGAATTAGAATTGAACCCTTTCAACCCGGCAGATGCAATTTGTGTCCAAAACTGCACCTCTTCAGTTCACTTAAATTTAATAAACTCAGCCAATACTAATGTTGCCTCAAATACATACTGTAGCCTGTTGCCACTTTTGGTTATTTCTTGGGGGTTAAATTTATTTTAACTTATTATAGTGGTTATAGTTAGGGATTTTGTTTGAGATTAGCCACAGTGTGGTTAAGGTTTGTGACACAAACCTTAACCACACTGTGCTTTGTGTTACACTAGGTTTAAGGTTAGTTTAATGTCAAACCGTTGATCATGCAATATCATATAAAACACTTACTTTATGTTAAACATATGTAGACGTATAACTGAATACTGAAAAAGATTTAAATGATTAAAATGATTTAAATAATTAAAATTTAAACCCTCAGCACTGAAAGCAGAGATCCACAGGTGCATAGCCAAATAAGTGCTGCTCAGTTGATATGACATTGTTCAAAGCTTTCCTTTACCTAGGATCAGTTTTCAATAAATAGTCTTTAGAATATTCAGAATTATTTATTTGGGTAGAGTCAATTATTTACATAGCTGTCAAATACTCCACATTCTTCCTGGTCTATGAGCAATATTCAAGAATTACTTCAATCAGTCAAACTTTTATTTCAGACTCTGTAAGCCACAGAGGTCCATAGGAGAAAAGAAAACAAATAACATTTTATAAGATGTATATTATTATGTTATAACATTTAAGTATTACAGTAGCCTATTACAAAATACCAAGTGTTAGGCTACAAATGGGCGATTATAAAAACCTAAAAATGGAAGAACTAACATCCCTCAATCTGTTTCGGGGGCCGTTCCTTCCTGGCATTGGATGGGGTATGTTAGTTCAACAGCAGATTGCACAATATGCACTGTTATTCACCCAAATGTGCACACACTCATACAAACAGAGGCTGGCAGGCATGCAGATATGCAAGCATGCACTGAAACACAGAGGCAGCCACATGCATTCCTGACCACTAAACATGTTTTCTTCTGCATCAGCAGCATGTTCTGTAGCCATAGTTTTCATTCTTGGCGTTTTCTTGACTGTGACACTGACAAATAGGGCTGAGCAGGACGAAACGATCTCATCCTGACAATGCAGAAATAGCTGACTGAGGTTAAGCATGGACAGCTACAGCGGTTGCACTGGGTCTGTCTGCTTCTCTGTACTTACTACTCTTTGACTGTTGCTTGCTCTGTCTGTCTGCTTCTGGCTGTCTGTCTGTCCCCAACCTGACTTTGTTTTTCTCTCTATTAATCTGTGGTCACTGGTCATCGGTATGTTAAGTTTCTTTGTCTCTGTTGTTTTCTACCTCTGTTCCTTCGTTTTCCTTCTGTCTGGAGTTGCTTTGTGGTCAGTCACGGCTATGATGGTGAGACTGTGGCTTTTTTGGCAGAAGGACTACATGAGAAGAGCTGGCACAGCATTCCCATAGTTCCTTCAACTGGATAGTTCCCACTACCAGCACATCTGCTCCATGTGAACATGCAGGGCTTTGGCATCCGGCTGCAGATGGGTGGTTTGGCTCTCACTATACTAGGAATAGGCATAATCTAATTTTTCAACAGGTTCCGATTTTTTGTTATTCCCCTACATTTATAGTCACTTCCCAGTTCTCACTTCTTTTTTCTTAGAGTTTAATCCACAAAATCAAGAAGTACAGTAGTGTTAGTGAAGTTTTGTCTTCTTCTGAGTTTCTTTTCTTTTCTTTCTTTTACACAGTACTGGGACTTTATTAGGGGATTTTATTGTATTTCTCCCATTATGTTCTGCTTTTCACTTGAACCTTTTATTTGAACCTTCTGATGTCCTGATCACACTGCATGTGATACAGGCCGAAATAGAGGAAACAGCTCTGCTTAAAACATTTACTCAAGTCTCAAGATAGTATACAGTGATTTGTTTTATTTTTTATTTTTTTATGTTTTCACTTGAATATTAGGATCGAAGGATTTCACGGCCCCTTGTGTATTGGGGGGGGGGGGACAAAACCTACTGCCACAGCATGTCAAAATATAATATAAAATAATTTTTCAAACTTGAATATTACTAATTTATGACCAAATACTTTGATATGATATTGATATTGTGATGACAGTATTGGCGGTGACTACTGGAGCTTTCACAAGTTCACAACATTTTTACACAATAAGATTCACTTTACTGTAATGCAGTCTTTAAAACCAGGAAAAGACAACACTTAAAGACGGGTGCCCGTGATTTTCAGTGATTCCCCCCCCCCCCCCCCCCCCCCCTTAAAACATGATCATCAGGTATTATGGTTATACAGTACTAGGAGGGAGATTTTTTTCAAAAAAGTGTACAGAAATTGTTAAAATTATGTTTTTATGTGGATACGCTTCCAGTTCATTAAGTATACCTAGTTCTCACCTTAGCACCTCCTCCACCACCTTAGCACCACCCACCTGTCCTAGTCCCTCCGCCTCCTCATGCCCACACCTGTTGTGTTATGATAATGAGGGGGAAGAAACTCAAAATAGTCAGAGAAGACATAAAACACCATAAAAAACACCACCAGGGGGCTTAAAGGTGTAGTGAAATGAAAAATATGTTTTTCACACTTTAAGAGCATATCCGTGGTCATCATATGGGCATACCTTACAATAGATGCCAAAAAAAATGAAAAAAACCCATTTTTGTGTATTTTTACATCTAAAGTCCCTAAAAAGCCAATCTTAATTACTTCCTGTAAACGAAAACGTGCTGCGTGATGACATAATACAGCCTTCACGAATATAAATGAATCTTGATTACATGCACCTGTTTGATTCCCATAGCTGCACGTTCTTCAAACACAGCTGATTTTAATTACAGAGATACTCCGTTTTGAATCTCATTGAAGATGAGTGTATTACTCATTTTAAACTTCATCTGCACACTAAAATATGTATCTGAAAACATTATAGGTTAGAAATAAGCCAGGTAGTAGCAAACGTGCTTCACTGGCAGTCTCTCTCTCACTTGTAAACAAACACTAGCCGTGTGCCAGCACGGCTGAAGTGATTGAGATCCAACGTCCCATAGCCTGAAGGGATGGGACCTTCTGATTGGTTTAGAGTCGTTGAGCCGACGTTTCGGGCTGAACCTACAAAATAAAATGACCGAAAATGTCACTTCAGTGCGTCTTTAATGAAGTTCTATCAACCTCATAGACACATGAAAAACAGAAAAAGTGCAAAACTATGGCACCACCCCTTTAAAGTATACTTTTACAAGATTAAGATTCCCAACATTCTGGAAAAAGTGTTTTCACCTGACAGCAACAGGTTGTGTACAGTATATGGGGCGTGTTAAATAGACCATGTGTTTTTTGTCAGGCCTAGTTAATGTGTGCTCTGGTGCTGTGCTTGTAGGCTATATAAGATATACGTGGGGTTGGGTTAACTATTTGCGTCAAAGAGTTGATGATGTTTTTACTGCCATCCGGACATTGCCACCCCCAGCGTCTGAGGTTTTGGGTAAGTTAATGCCTACGTCCTCCTCCAGCGCTAACCCACCAATCATAGCATCAGATCATACACCCTCCCGCCTCCTACACGCCGAGCTGACCAATCACAACTCTTGAGGGATGTGATGGGGACAGACATATACCTCCCACTGTCTTCTCTGTGTCAGCCACTGCAGACATGTTTCCTCTTGTAAACTGTCCAGGATCAGAGAAGGAGACTGTAAACATATAGAGGGACAGCCTCAGACCATTACAGTATGCAGTATGCCTACCGTACAGGGGTGGGATGGGGGAGTGACTTGTGGGTTTAGGAATTAACCACTATTTGCCCTGAGTATGTGTTTGTTTGTATGTGTGTGACCGTGAGATGGAGGAGACCTTCTGCTCTCCCTGGAAGCCACAGCTCCCAGATGTGCAGGGAGAAATGCTTTAGACAATAAATAGTAGCATTGTTAATATGTTTGTACAGTATGTGTCTACATGCTATTGCCAGAACAGGGCAGCGATGAATGCCTGGACTGACTGAAGGCAACTTAACCCATTAAAACCGGGAAAGAATCTGTGTCATTTTAGTGTTGGCTATTCAAAAATAGCACATCTACCTTGTACATCTTCTATTTTTGAATGAATGAAATGAAAACAAATCTTGTAAGTGTGAGAATTACCAATTTAGAAGGTATTTGTAGAATCGGCCTCGGGTCTTTAATGCTGTCCAGTGAAATCTTTGAAAAGGCAAAACACTGTATTTGTTACTTCAACAAGCTTGTTCTTTAAGCTGTGACTTGGGCAAGGACAGAATGCATCTCCACAAAGCTGAATGGACAGACTGGTACAGAAGATTTTGGTGGAAGGGGTGATGAAGCTAATCATTAACAATAATTCATTGGATTTAAACATATCTCTGCTGTCAAATATGGAGGTTCATCATTTGTTCATCATTGATAAGAACAGCTGAATGGACCTCCAAGCTCACAATGAGGTTGGAGGTCAAAAGGGGGTGGAGCCTGGAGTCAGCAAAACCAGCTTACTCCACCCCCCTTTGCTGGAGTTAGGTGGTTTAGCAGAAAGTTTGAGGATCCAATGGAGTTAGATGCTTTTGTCCAATGCACTTTTTAATACTTTTCATTGGTTCAATATTTTTTTTACCAACACACAGACGTAACGTAAAGGGTGTTCAATAGCACTGATTTATGGAAAAAAATGCAAAAGCGGAAAAATGGAGTTAGCTGGTTCCTGCCGGACAGCAACGATATCCAATTTGACTGTGTATGTGTTGTGCATGACACAGATTACATGTCTTAAAGACTTTGTATCATTGTACAAGCACGTTCTGCAACATGACCTGTGATCCACAAGGCCTTCATCTAGTGGTGTTACAGAAATATAGCACAATTTGACACTGGCCTTAGCCTTTTTTTACAGGCGCGCCCCCTTCCCAAGCCACGCCCCCTTTCCTGGGGAGGGGTACAAATACAAACGGAAGTGCACGCCCCGTTTTCAAGGGCTGTCTATAGGACTGCGTGTTTACACACACAGTCAAAAACATTTAGTTTAGTGTCATCCAGCTAGATAGCCCCGCCCACACCGGGCGAGCGCAGTCAGCGCAAGTCAAGGCGCAGACGGCTGTGTTGTTGAAGGACAACGAACGCGTGCTCGCCGCTGGCACTGCCTGAGTCGGCTCTAGTGGCCTTCGCAGCGTTCGGCACGGCAACTTGCTCGGCGGTGCCTCTCGTTGCTCAAGCCCGCCAGAGACGGCTCGCCTCCGACGTTGTAACAGACTAGGTAGGAAACACCCATGCGCAGTAGGGACTAGTGAGGTGGACAAGTTACAATTTAGCCTCTGGTAATAATAATCAGCCCAAAGAAATTAGCCACGAGAAATCTACTTTTACTGCATCATGCAGTAGAAACGTTTGTATCTCTGAGAATGTTTTAGCAGTATTGGTTTTCTAACAATTTGTCTGCTTTGAAATACTATGTTTTTTATATCAAATACTTTAATAGCCAAGCTATGTGTTACTGGCAGCTGTTTTATTTTCCTAAACAATCCATAGCGTCTATGCACAGTCAAATTCCTGTGGTTATGTTAATTATCAGCACAGAGAGAACACCTCTGGAACGCAAGTGGGTGCAGCATGTCTGAGCTCTATGTTTGAAGTTTTCTTTCTTTTCTTTTGGAAGGGAAGCAAAAAAGAACAGATGAACCGATAACAGTCTTAACACAGTCTGTGATGGCCTACTGTCTCACTCTCCAGCAGCACACCAGACATACCTACAACATCTGCTGGAGAGCTCTCCCCTTTTCCTGCTTGTGTGTGTGTGTGTGTGTGTGTGTGTGTGTGTGTGTGTGTGTGTGTGTGTGTGTGTGTGTGTGTGTGTGTGTGTGTGCGTGCGCGTGCGCGTGCGCGCGCGTGCGTGTGTGTGTGCACATACAGTATGCCAGTGTGTGTATTTGTGTGTCAGTCAGTCCATGTGCGTGGTATAGTGTGTATGTACTGTATGTAGAGACACTACATTGGGACACTACGATGTGGTTTAAGGAGAACATAGGATTAGACTATAGTGTTTACTGTTGTGGTACAGAGGGGTGTGTGTGTGTGTGTGTGTGTGTGTGTGTGTGTGTGTGTGTGTGTGTGTGTGTGTGTGTGTGTGTGTGTGTGTGTGTGTGTGTGTGTGTGTGTGTGTGTGTGTGTGTGTGTGTGTTTGTGTGTGTGTGTGTGTGTGTGTGTGTGTGTGTGTGTGTGTGTGTGTGTGCGTGCGTGCGTGCGTGCGTGCGTGCGTGTGTGTCTCGGACCTACAGTATATGTGTGTAACCCGAGGACAAAGTCATTTTGGCAAGAGTCTAAGGTGTGTAGAACTGTTTTGCTGTTTTCTTTCCCTTTGAGTTCATCTTGTTCCATCCCTATAATCCCTGGGTTGTGTATATCAGGGAGCATGGCGGTGGCTTGTTTTATCTGCCAGGGCTTAGATTTACCTGAGACCCTTTCCCCCCTGGCCAGCCCCCTGCTCTCCCATGGGGCAGGAAGTGGAACGTACCATCTGTGACCTGTTAAACTCGTCACAGCAGGGGATGAAACTCTTTATCATAGCGAACGCTGTCCAACGCCAGCATACCTGAATGCTTAGGCTATTGGTCATAGATGTGATATTACTCTACTTATTAGAGTAGTCCGCTTATTATTAAGTAGATGTGAATTGATCATTTCATGTGGGATGTCGAGATACTTGCGAGGTAATTCTACGTGGCTGTTACCAGTCTGCCTTGTCTGTTTGCATCACAAAGTTATTCATTCTTTCCAGTTTATAGCCTGTTGACAGCAGACAGCTGTTAGTTGACAGAGCGCGCAGCCTTACAAAATACAAAATAGATGTTTAGATTTGGTCCATAACCCTCTAAATATATGTGGCTTGGATGGGAATCTTCAAGTGGCGGGTGAGGGTGTAGACTGGTAGTGTGTTTTCCCCATGAAGCAATGCCTTTATCTATCTGAGATACACACAGAGGCAGAGCTTCAGCTTTTCACTGTGCAAGGGTATACCTACAGTAGATAATCTAGGTATACCCCAGTATAGTGAAGAATATGCTGTTGGGAATATGGGTTCCCCATATAACATGCCAAAAGGTTAAGCTAGTACTCCGCCGATGGCACTGAAGAAAGTGTCCGCCTCACCTCTTGTTTTGAAATAGTCTCTGTGAATCCATTAAAGTTGGCCTCCAGTTTTTTGGAGAGAAGTCATAAGCTCAGCTCAAGCGTGAAATGCATACCAGCCTTGACTGTAAGTGAGGTGTACCTTTACAGAAACACATGTCACATTAAAGTATGAAATCCGTCTAAAGATGTTGGTGAATGGTCCAGATGTGTGGAAGCCAGCATAAGGCATTGCTTTGCAGGCCTCAAAGAACACACTGGGTGTTGGGTATCTGCCACTCAGAACATGTTGCCCTGACAATACATCACTGTGCTGCTCTGAACTACAGAGGTCTTATTGTCCTAGATTTACTCACTCATTGTTTTATCTATTGATCTACAGTATTGTTAGATTGTTAGATTAATACATGGATAGATAGATGGATGAGTTAACATATTCATGAAGTTTTTTTTGTTTGTTTTTTAAAGCTTACATTGTCCTCTACTATGTGGAGAGACCCATGAGTCTAAACCAAATCCTTAGAATTATCTAAAAAAGGCATTGGTGTTTCGGCAATTCCTGAAAAGCTGGCTTATTTTAGAGATTTGAGGTTTTCATCTTGACAGCAACAATTGTCTGGTCTTTGGATGTGTGGAGTTCAGACTCATCCTCGCTCCTCCCTCCCGGTTCTTCTGCCTCCTCTAAAACCACGTGCTGCAGCGGTGTCTCTGCTGGTAAAGAGAGAAACGCTCTCTGGCTTAGAGTTTCAAGTCTGAAATAGAATCAATAAGTTGAGGTGAGGAGACTTTTGGGGCCAGAGAAATAATAATAATACCAAAAAAATTTGAAACACAGTGAAAATATTATGAATAGAATTCCAGTGTTATCCCGCAGATTCCATCCTCTCTCCTTTTACTCTTGAGTGGGGTGGGGTACTAGGTTGGAGGGGAGAGCCCCCCCCCCCCACCCATCACCCTTCACCCTTCCATCCCTCTCTCTGTGCTGGGGCTGACCACAGGAATGTGAGCTGCTGTCAGGAAGCCGTAAAGTGCTGACGCGGAGGTCAGCGAGCGTTTACACACATGTGGCTTTACTTTCACAACTCCTTTACCTCGCCTTTTTCCCCTTTTATCCTTCATCTCCATCTTCGAGATTTATCCCTTCTTCGCTCTCTTCCTCTTTCCTATTTCCCGTTTTCAGACGCTCTCTCGTCCTTGCTTGCTGCTCTTCCAGTTCCTGCCATGTCCTCTGAAGGCCTCTCTGGAGTGGGGCTAGGCAATTAGCCGAAAATATATTGAAACCCGATATTTAGAACCAATATCCAACTTAATCTTGGTCATGTACATTAATCGATTAATCGAGAAGCAGGCTTTTTATCAACGAATCAACATGAAAAAAGTCTTACAACATTTGTTATAATCTACTAAATAGATTAATCTGACTAACCACTTAGCCCTGTGTTATACTTTGTTGTACAATGCGAAAATTGCCGATCTACAGGCTCACAACACGTCGCATCGTGACGTGTTGTGAGCTTGTAGATCGGCAAATTCGGCAATTGTCACTTTATGTTTATTTTTTACATAATTGTTCATTAATCATAATCAAGGCAAAAGTTTGAAATAATCGTTGATTTGAAGTCATATCGCCCAGCCTCTGGAATGTGTCTGTGTGGTTCAGGCGCTCAGAGAATGGTTCTGCCTCCATCTGATGGACATTGGTCGCTTTCTCTCCACCTTCAGGCTTTGAATGGAGGGGGTGAAGTTTGAGGAAGCCGTCTTAGTTTGGGTTTAAGTTTTAGCTGCTGCACAGTTTTGCACAGACAGTACCATGGTGATGACATACGTTTGTCTGTCTGGGATGAAAATGTTTTATCTGAGGCATGTTCTTTTTTTATTCTTTCTTTCTGATTTATGAGGAAAGATAATTTGCCTACTGGGCCTTAAGAAAAACGGCTTCCATGATTAAACATTAATACAGTGCTTGAAAATACTGCCCTTATGCCGCATAGATAATAGAAACAGACGATGTGCAGGTCCAACATGGAAAAACTGTTTTGGAAGAGCCTCAGAGGAATGACAAAATACAGGAAAAGTCATCTGGAAGCACTAGAGTCATTTTCCCAGATCACTCTGGGAAAATGGTGGAAAAAAGGAGAACCAAGGCTTCTGCAAAATCACCTGTACTCTTTTACCATTGGATGACATTATATTCAAGTAATTTAATCTTTATTGAACTATAGCTTACACAGTAACAGCTAGGATGGGGTGAAAAAGATGGGATATGTTCCCATAAAGGTCGTGACTCAGAGTCCACTTTTTAATGTGTGTAGTCCTGTCATCCATCTTTTGCTTCTATTCGATGAAGTTGTCATACCAAAAGAGCGGACCATCAACTTCCCCCCTGTAGGGACGAGCCATCTGGAAATATAAGAGCCAAAAAGACAAGTATAGATTTGAAAGAAATCTCATATATAACATAGTTACATGGTGTATATGCCATGGCTTCAAAACAGAGTTTTCTGCAGCACCTGAAAAAGAAAAAAAAATCATACCTTAAAAAGTGTGGATAAATATAGCTTGCCTTTTAAGCCTGAAACTCCTGTGCCATTTTCATTTTACTGGTGTAACTGATGTTGTAATTCATTATAAGCAGTTGTAAAATGATCTGAAAACATCTTAAATGTAACTGGCTGAAACGTACAGTCACCCTGCAAAAAAAGTAATCTTGGCCCTTTATTTGCCAATACTGCTCACGTAGGACCATTGACTGTAAACAGGGCTATAGTGGTTATTATTTAACTGGTGCCCCGATGAAGGGATGCAGAGCAGGCATCAGACACCAGGCATGCCAGAAATGCTACATGCCCTTACTTTCAATAGTGAGAGCCCTGATTTCATTAGCTGTTTGGTTTTGTAGTGGCTATTTAGAGGAAGCCCAGAAATTCCATAGGGCGCGACTTGGAGGGCCTATGCGAACATGTGGTTCTGTTCGGCCTTATGAAACCCCGGCCATGGATTCCTGCGCGAGACCATGCGGCCAGACAGGCTCTCGTCTCCTGTTTTGACGGAGGCTTCACACGCAGACAGAAGAGCTCTTCCTCTCATCTGCTCTCCACATTCTGCTATAACAGAGCTGACTTCCCCATCTAAGTTACCATCGCTATCCATCTAATCCTCTCTAGTCTGCCACCGTGTTCCACCACTTGACTGCCCCTATGCCACTGTTTAGATGTTTGCGTATCACTTGGGGGTGGGTTTGGGAAATTTCAATTCTGGGTCTCTTCCCAGTCCTGTTTGCTTTTCCAGAGCCAGCTGCAGCTCCAAATATAGTTTTTTATTTGGACTGTTGTATGTTTATTTCTTATTTTTATCTTTATTGTCATCATGTTATTTCCTCGCTTGGCAGGAATACATATTCAGCAGGAAGGCTGTTGCTACATTATTGCAAAGGAAACACTGTAAAAGCTCACTATTATTTTCACACAGATTTACAAGTGTCTCTGCCTACTGCAGCCAACTGTACATGCTGTACATATTACTGTTCAAACATACTGTACATACATACGACTGTACATACAGACCCACTACTGCAGCAAACGCTCCCACAAATCGTAGTCCCTCTCTCTCTCTCCCTCCTTCTACCTCCCTCCCTCTCTCTCTGTCTGTCTGTCTGTCTGTACCTGCTGCCCTGTATAACGAGTAAATCTCTGTGTCACTCTTTCTCTTTCTGACTGTTTCTGTCTGTCTGTCTGTCTGTCTGTCTGTCTGTCTGTCTCTCTCTCTCTCTCTCTCTCTCTCTCTCTCTCTCTCTCTCTCTCTCTCTCTCTCTCTCTCTCAGCACTTTCAGACCATGCTGAAAACCAAGCTAAATGTGCTGACACTGAGGAAGGAGCCATTGCCCACGGTGATATTCCACGAGCCTGAGGCCATTGAACTGTGCTCCACCACACCGCTCACAAAGAGCAGGACCCATGCTGGATACAAGGTAGGAACCACAGCTACTCACTTACAACCACTGCGTTTTCTTGCTCCAATGCGGCCATTATTATGTATTTTCTGTCTTACACTGTTCCATGGGTGTATTTGTTTTGTTCCATTCTCTGGCTCTGACAAGTGTCAAGTGTAGGATTTAATCCAAAGGCCTAACTAAACTAAAACAAATTGGCCCACAGATTAAAATAGCAAGCATGCTCTGTTGTTTCAGATAACACCCACTGTGCGTGCGTGCGCGTGTGTGTGTGTGTGTGCCTGTGTGTGCGTGTGTGTGTGTTTGTGTGTGTGTGTGTGACTGTGTGTGTGTCGCTACCCATGTGCTACACCAGCAGAGTAAACATCACAACAGCCACCCAAACAGCATGTTTGCACGTCTGAAACAACTTCCGCTTGTGTGTTTTGTGTTCATGTGGATGTGTTCCTGGTTAGGGCTGGGACAATTACCACAATACTGTGATTACGTGATGTAGGGTTGTGCCCATGGGCACCGCAATTTGACCATTGCATGGATGAACAATGAGGATTTTTTTCTCAGCCCCTGCCCTGGTTCAGATTTTGGAATATTTGCTGCTCAATTGTCTTTTTTTATTATATATTGTTTTAAGTAAAGAGATGTAGTAACATATGAACATACTGAGAAAAGAAAAATGATTTAACCCATTCAATCCGGGAACGCATCTCTGTCATTTTAGATGTTTTTGGCTATTCAAAAATAGCAGGTACTGCCTGCAATTTTTGAAAGATCGTGAAAATCTTTGAATTTATATTCTTTAAAGCTAACATTTGTAAAATATATTTTTCCAGGGACCCAGAAGCAAAGATTTGAGTAACAAATGTTTGCTTTAAAAATATATATATTCAAAGATTTGCACAAATATCCAAGATTTTTCAAAAATAGCAGATCTACTTAAGCACGCTATGAGCTTGTATATCTGCTATTTATTTAGCAGCCCAAAGAAATCTAAAAATGACACAGGTGCGTTCCCGGTTTGAATGGGTTAATGAAAACATAAATTGGGTTCTGGAATCGTTATATTAACGGCCAATGCATTTACTGTGACATACGTGTTGCAACACATTGATGAGCAAGTGTGTGAATGTGCAAGCTCAGCGATCCAATCACTGATTTATTCTCGGTGTGTTAATAATTGTATGTTAAACATAATACATTATGTCTAGTCTACATACCGTATGTACTATACGTAGTTCCACCAAGGGGCGTGGAAATTGTGTTAATATCTGCGCAAGGGTAACTAATAGTATTACTGAATTAATTAAGAATTCAGGGTGGCGTATTAAAGGAGGAGTTCACCCAAAAAATGATTTATTTTCTATCAATTGCACACCCCATGAAGCCTTGAATACATGGATTTATTTTGATTTTTGTCGCATTCCTAAGCCAATAATTTGATGCCCGGGTGTATTTCCGGTAGGAGACACAAAGAATCTACTTTGTGTCTCCTACCGGATACATTAGCCGGTAGGAGACAGGAATCAAATTATTAGCTTAGGAATGCGACAAAAACACAAATAAATCCATGTATTCAAGGCTTCATGGGGTGTGCAATTGATAGAAAATAAGTCATTTTTTGGGTGAACTACTCCTTTAAGCATTCAAAGATGAGGGAGGAACTGCTTTAGTCACGGGACAAAGCTGTACCCAGAACAATAGATACCAGCCTGTGTCATGGCATCTATGATATTCAGATGGTCAGAACATACAGTATCATAAGGCAAAAGGTGAACAATATACAGTAATAACAATAGAAGGTGTAATTGTATCATAATTCTTCCACACA
Source organism: Gymnoscopelus microlampas (assembly GCF_963454915.1). Classification (NCBI taxonomy): domain Eukaryota; kingdom Metazoa; phylum Chordata; class Actinopteri; order Myctophiformes; family Myctophidae; genus Gymnoscopelus; species Gymnoscopelus microlampas. The sequence goes on from NC_139945.1 coordinate 32,423,422, forward strand.
GGTGAGCAAATACAATATGTGTGTGTGTGTGTGTGTGTGTGTGTGTGCGTGCGTGCGTGCGTGCGTGCGTGCGTGCGTGTGTGTGTGTGAGAGAGAGAGACTCTCTTTTGGCCATGACATAAAAAAGAATTGTCTGCAGAGATTATCTGCAAGGAAATATTGACATGTCGTACGTCACTGTTTGTTTATTTGTTTTTTATTGGTTGGATCAATGCAGTGATGGCATTACAATAACACACTATACACGCACGCACGCGCGCACACACACACACACACACACACACACACACACACACACACACACACACACACACACACACACACACACACACACACACACACACAGCGCACAGTGCACAGATAGCCAACTTTCCAAGAGTCCACCTGTGAAAATGAAGTGAAATTCAATCACTTCACGAGAGAAACTTGTGGAGAGACGGAGAGCGAGACAGACTTGGCTTTTAGCGTTACTATACTACTATAACATAGTACAAACTTGTGAGTATTGCTTAGACTCGAGCTATAGATCCATATATTGAGTATTGACAGACAGGTTTGTTGGTGTGACTGTACGTTACTGGATGGCCCTCACTGCTTGCATGCCAGTATTTTCCCCAGACTGCTGGTTGTGGTGGGCTGGGCCGGTCTTGCCAAATCGGAGCCCTCAGTAGGTCTCTCTGTTCAGTGTGAATGTCTGCCTCCACTTCACTATTCTTTCTTTTTTTTTTACACACTGCTCCTTCTGAGGCAGCTGAGAAATTTGTGCTGTGTTGCCATGGATACCACTACAGCTATTTATCAGAGAATACCAGCCACAAAGGAAAATGTCTGCTGCTCCCCCTGACTGTCCTTACTAGGGATGCCACAATCTGACCTTCAGCCAATTCGAAATTCGGACAGCCCTGGCGAATATTTTTCGATTATTCGACGGCACCGTTTTTTGAAAAATATTTTTCAAAAAAAAAAATGTTTATTTTTTTTCAATTTTTTTTTTTTTCTTTTTTTTTTTTTTCGCTCCTGTTTTAGCATTATCACGGTCATTTCCGGGTTGCGCGGCCCAATTATTAGTTACGTTAATGTTTGGGCTGGGATGCTTTCCAGCAGGGGCCTCAGTGCGGCTGCAGAGTTCATGTTTGGGCTGGGCTGAAACAGTGAAACGCTCTGAAACTGTGGCCATTTACAATTATTAAGACTATAATATTACTATTATTAGTATTAGCATATATTTTGATTGAAACTAAGGCATACAAAAGTAAAAAGTAAAAAAAAAAAAAAGTAAAAAGTAAAAAAAAAAAAAATGTTTTTTAATAATTTAAAAAATATATATATTATTAAAATCGAATTTTAAAAATCATTTTCGATTATGGAGACTGTAACGAATATTCGAAAATTCGAATAATCGGTGGCATCCCTAGTCCTTACAGGTTCTCTTTCATCTCCATGATCTCTGCTATGTCCAGTTGTCCACCTGTGTGGTTGCTGTGTGTGTGTGTGTGTGTGTGTGTGTGTGTGTGTGTGTGTGTGTGTGTGTGTGTGTGTGTGTGTGTGTGTGTGTGTGTGTGCACTTGTAACTGAAAACAGCTAATCTACAAGGTCACAACACGTTGTGTTGCAACACATGGGCCTGTAGATCGGCTATTTTCGGGTTTAGGGTTAGGGCTAAAAATGGCAAAAACAAGGAAAATAAATCACACTTATAAAGTCACCTTCTAATACAAACGTCTCTGTCTGTGTGTGTGTGTGTGTGTGTGTGTGTGTGTGTGTGTGTGTGTGTGTGTGTGTGTGTGTGTGTGTGTGTGTGCGCGCGCGCGAGAGCGCGTACGCCTACCTGCCTACATGCCTGTCTGTCTGCAGGCCTGTGGTTCCTGCATGCGTCACTTCTTCTTTGAAATAATATCTGCCTATCTGCCTACTGTATATGCCTGGCCACCTCTGCTCCCCTCTTCTCCTGTCTCTACTTCAGGGGTCTTCAACAGGGGGTCCGGGACCCCTTAGGCGGTCCTCAGAGCTACTCTAGGGGGTCCGCCAAATGTGTGTGCGATAGGAACTTTTCGATCGATTAGTCACCCCATGGAGACTTGAATTCATGGATATTTTTTTGTTTTTGTCGCATTCCTAAGCCAATAATTTGATGACCAGCGGACCGGTAGGCAGCGGTTCCGGTAGGAGATACAAAGGAGACTCTTTGTGTCTCCTACCGGAACCGCTGCGGGTCATTAAATCATTTTGGGGGTGAACTATCCCTTTAACCACTTGAACCCTAGAATTCCTTTTCTGAGGGGAACATTATTCGAAAATAGCAGATCTATTTATCTATCTATTTATGTATTTATCGGCTATTTTTTGGCAAAGAGGTATGGTGCAGAGGGAAAAAGAGCAGACCAAGTAATACAAAAAAGTGTGTGTGTGTGGGGGGGTCCTTACTTCATCTCTCTCTCAGCCAGGGGGTCCTTGGCCTGAAAAACGTTGAAGAACCCTGGCCTCCTTGTGCACTACTACTTCTCTCTCTTCTTCTCCTACTCCTAACAACCTCCCATGATCCCGTTCTTTTGTAGGATACCATAGGACGTTGGTTTTGGAAGAGGGGTTTCCGGGGACCCCCAGGGGTCCTTGACGGGCGTCCAGGGGGGTTCCCAACAAAAGTAGCCAAATATATATAAATTTGTTTGAGAACATAGGATGCTAGTGTTTTTCTTCTTGTTTTGTGTAGTCCTCCTTCTTGTCCCTGCTAGGGCTGTCACGATTATGACATTTTACGTGACGATTAATCGTCCCACAGATAATTGCGATTAACGATGTAATTGTGTTTTAGTCGAACAAATGAATACAAATTACATTTCTCTTTAGCTTTTAGGATTTCAAGTTGTACAGGGCAGATATGACAAATTACCTAGTAATAATACAAATAAATGACAAATGTAATACGTTTATAAAAAACATGAGCATCGCGATGCGTTGTGAGCTATTTCCACTACTTTTTGAAAATGGTTAAAAAAATA
>NC_139945.1:32428920-32438920 GCF_963454915.1 Gymnoscopelus microlampas
GCTTATAGATGTGCTATTTTCAATGGTTTTTATACATTTTATACATTTGAAAACGTGTGAAATGTGACATTCTGCATAATGAGTACTTTCTACTTTTGGTGCTCTAAGTACATTTTGATACTAATACTTTTGTACTTTTACTCAAGTACATTTTTCATTCCGGACTTTTACTACATTGCAGTATTGATACTTTTTTTTTTTTAAAGATATTTTTTGGGGCTTTTATGCCTTTATTTGGACAGGACAGTAGGCTGACAGGAAATGGGGAGAGAGATGGGGGGGAGAGATACAGCAAAGGTCGTCGGGAACGGGAGTCGAACCCGCGACACGCTGTCAAGCTGGATTACCAGCATATGTGGTATGCGCCTGGTATTGATACTTTTACTTAAGCAAAAAATGTGAGTACTTTTTCCACCACTGCGTATTGGTAAAAACATGAATAATGTTATGTTGATGGTAATCTGTGGACTAGGACTCTCCAAATCTGGATCGTCATCGGACCTAAAAATCTGGCACCGGGGTCGGGCTCTATTTTCAGCTGTGTGCTGTAGCATGATGAAATGTTTCAGTGCATTGCCAATATTTTACGATTATGGGCCTCATGATAAATGAGTCCCATTGATCTTGGAAACTGAAATTGCTAAGTACAATCACGCATACATAATTACATGTAGGAGTGTAGAAGTGTTTGTTTAACGTTATTTATCTCTGAGAGGTCCATTCTTAAACCCTCAAAGAGTTAAGTTAGCACTACGGTTTATGCTGGGTATAATCAGTGGTGGAAAAATTACTCAAATGTTTTACTAAAAGTATCAATACTGCAATGTAGAAGTTCTCTGTTACAAGTAAAAGTCTGGTGTTCAAAATTGACTTGAGTAAAACACAAAATATTGGTATCAAAATGTACTTAAAGTACCAAAAGTAAAAGTACTGAAATATTTGAAAATAGCAGATCTACAAGCTTGTAGAGCGGCTATTTTCAAATAGCCTAGGTATAAAGTAGGGCAAAAGTGATTAATGTATGTTTTATAATGTAATAATTCATATTTGCAAAGTAACTAAAGCTTTCAAATAATTTTAGTTGAGTAAAAGCACAATATTTGCCTCTGAGATGTAGTGGAGTAGAAGTAAAAGTATAGATAATTTGAAATACCCCAGTAAAGTAAAAGTACCTGAGAATTGTACTTAAGTACAGTACTTGAGTAAATGCACTTAGTTACTTTACACCACTGATAATTGCGACACTAGTTAAAAGTCTGATGTAATTCATTCATTGACCCGTTCTGGCATAGCTTTATCTCCGCTGTCAGGCAGAGAAGTTCTTTGTCTCACTCAGTACTTGGTATTCTGATATCATTCAGACATTGTTGGCTGGTTCTACTTGTACTACAGAGAACACAATGCACAATGGTGATAGTTACACCATTAGGAACAGCGGGGTGAGACGATCGGGGTCCCCATTGTGTGTGTGTTTGTTTATGTGAGTTCAGTGCACCAATGTGAATGGCTCTGTCTTGTGTGTGCGTGCGTGCGTGCGTGCGTGCGTGCGTGCGTGCGTGCGTGCGTGCGTGCGTGCGTGCGTTTGTGCGTGCGTGCGCGCGCGCGCGTGTGTGTGTGTGTGCAAAGATTCTAAAGTCTGGTTTAAGTTAACTGGTGTCTCTTTCCTCCTGACAAACATAATCATCTGGAGGCATGGTGTGGGGGGGGGGCTGGAGGGTTAGGACTTCCCTCAGATGTGCTTGGGACTTCTTCTTTCCATCTGAGGATCAGTTCCCCCCTGCCTGTACTCTCACTGCTGCTGTTTGAAATGAATTGAGTATTTTATTGATGCTGCTTCATTAGACACTGTGCAGAGCATACTGTATGGACTGACATTAGCAGAATGTGAACTCATGACATCGCCATTACATTGGACTCCAGCTTTGAAAGCCACCAGTATGATGTACATCCCAAACTGTTACAGTTGTTGAGTTTTAGCACTGGACTGGTAAATGGGAAGGTTGAATACTCCAGCTGGCTTTGCTGGACTATGGCCGAGGCTGTGAACGCATCTTTATACACACTAAGCATCTGTCCATTGAACTGACTTGTAGTCTCTCTCTCTCTCTCTCCCACTCACTGACTGACACACTCACATCAGTGGTGTAAAGTAACTAAGTACATTTACTCAAGTACTGTACTTAAGTACAATTTTGAGGTACTTTTACTTTACTGGAGTATTTCCAATTGTCTATATTTTTACTTCTACTCCACTACATCTCAGAGGCAAATATTGTATTGTACAATTATTTGAAAGCTTTTGTTACTGGTTACTTTGCAGATATAAATTATTACATTATAAAACCTACATTAACCACTTTAGCCCTATTTTATACCTACGCTATTTGAAAATAGCCGATCTACAAGCTCAAGTTTGAACTTGTAGATCTGCTATTTTCAAACATTTTAAGTACATTTTGATACCAATACTTTTGTAATTTTGAATTCCGGACTTTTACTTGTAATGGAGTACTTCTACATTGCAGTATTGATACTTTTACGTAAGTAAAACATTTGAGTAGTTTTTCCAACACTGACTCACATACAAACGCATATAATGTACCTTCTTCTGCCTGACAGCGCAACACACCGACAAGTAAACACACACAGCACTTTTAGACAAACTCCTACACGTTTGCATGCGACTGTATCGGGGAACCAGCTGTACTGTGCTGATTCAATAAGTGCAGAGGAATGTTAACAGGCTCCTCAGGAATGCAGCGTTCCCAAGCCACAGACTGTCAGTAGTGGTAGTAGGGGTATGTAGACTCTGGGGCCTACGGAGAGGGAGCCTTGTAGCGGGCCAAGCACACACCGCTGTAAGGTAGCTTCCCCCCTGTAGGAGTGTTAACGCGCTTCTCGACAGCATCAGTCCCACCATCTCTTTTAACACAATGTTAAAGCAGGGGTCTTCAACAGGGGGTCCGGGACCCCTAGGGGGTCCTCAGAGTTACTACAGGGGGGGCCGCCAAATCTTTGAATGATAGGAACTTTTTTATTTACATAACCACTTGAACCCTAGTATCCTGGTGGGAAGGAACAAGCTCCAAGGTGCTGCAAGGCGTTGTGAGCTTGTAGATCTGCTATTTTCGGCGAAGAGGTTTTGTGTCTAGGGAAAAAAGAGCAGACCAAGTAGGCCTACAGAGTGAGTTTAATGAGTATTGAGGGTTTAAGTTGTTAAATGTCTGAAGATACACATTAACATGAATCCAACACATTAAAAAAACATTAATTTACAGGTCCCCTACCCAACATTAGGGTGTATATTTCTAAATGGAAGAGTAGGGAGACCACCTCCAACCACTGCATATACATATATATATATGCTAGTTACCTGTATATTGTATTAACATACAATTTACAAACTTATTGTTTTTCCATTGAATTACATACTATAGTTTCAGCACCCTCTTTGCTGATTTCACATTCTGCCTTGCAAGTCCTGCATTTGCCAACAGGGAGAGCCTTTATTTTGCATGGACCCATGCAGGCATATAATTTTCGGAGCATTGTAAAAGTGCAAAAAAATAGGCTTTTATGTCTTTGTGGAACAATGACCTAGTTTTACTGATCTCCAGAAAAGGAGTCAGATGTAGTTTGGAAGTTCAAAGAATCTGCAAGATGCTTACAATGTTGAATTGAAAGCAAACCCCTGCTGCGGATGGAAAAATCTTCCTATCTCCAAAAACCCCATCTATCAGTCATGGCTTAATAACACCCTTATTTTGAGACCGATTCGGCAAAACATTTGGATCGAAGTGTCAAAACTTCACACAGTATCAGCAAAATATTGCGAAACATGAGAGGAGGGAAAGAAAAACGGTACAAAGGGTACGAGTGTCAGAACAAATGTTTTGTCTCCAGAGCCAGTCTGTCCTTGAGTGTCTCTGTCTGTCTCATCCTCATCTGGGAAAGCTCCTAATGTTAGAATAACAAGTCCCGGGAGTGATATCCTGCATGTACATAATACGCATCACAGTCCGTTCACATACCAGTATCTCTCCAGCTGGACCCAACGTTCTCTTCCTCTTTCTCCTTGTCTGTCTGTCTGTCTGCCTGCCTGCCTGCCTGCCTGCCTGCCTGCCTGCCTGTCTGTCTGTCTGTCTGTCTGTCTGTCTGTCTGTCTGTCTGCCTGCCTGCCTGTCTGTCTGTCTGTCTGTCTGTCTGTCTGTCTCGCTACCTGGCCTTGTGTGGATGTGTTTGTATGCATGGAATGCAAGGAGTTTAACAGATGCACACTATTTCAGTGCAACATGATAAATGAGGGTTGACGTGTGTGTGTGTGTGTGTGTGTGTGTGTGTGTGTGTGTGTGTGGCGTGTGGCGTGTGCACATGCGTGTGTGTGCGTGCGTGTGTGCAGTGAAACCCTGACACGAGTCAAATGAACACTGAGGATTTTTACTGTGTCTGACCACTTCAACGATGAGGCCAATTTGGTATCCAGACCAGGACATGGATCAGACTGTTTCTCTTCCCACCAGCACCTCCTCCTCCTCCTGGCTTCCACTTCTTCACCTTCCTCGCGCTTTGTGCCCGAAACCCCTTCCAGCTGGCCTCTGCAGAAATGCCTCCTCATCCTCCCACGTCGTCTATCTCTCATCCTTCACATTCTCCTTGTTCCCAGACCGTCCCTCGTATCCCCTCCACCTCCCCTCCATCCACGCACCTCCTCCAACCCGCTTATCTCTTCTTTAAGGTACAACTAACACCCCCCTCCAGCTGGGACAACTCTGTGACTCTTCTTTCCTTTTCCCTTTTTCGTTTTGTTCACTTCATTTTTTCCCCCAGCACCCCTCCAGCTGGATTGAACCGCTCCCGTTTTCTCCTATCATCCTCTTATACCTCGTCTCGCACCTCCTGTCCCTCCCTCCCCGGCTCCAGTGTTGATTTTGATTTAGTTTTAGTCATAGTCTCTTAAAATACAATTTTAGATTTTAGTCGACTAAATGTACAGTCGACTTAGTCGGCTAAAATGTATTTTGGCGGTGCCTTGATGGTGTCGTAATGGCTGATTTTACACTTGGTTGAATGCTGAAAATAGCCGATCTACAAACTCACAACGCGTCGCGTCGCGTTGCACTGCGCTGCGTTGTGAGCTTGTAGATCTGCTATTTTCAGAGGGCTGCAGCCTATAGCGCAACCAAACATAAAATGACTTGTCTTTTATTTCTACTGGATCTCTTCTCTACTAGTCCCTCACTAACATTTTAGTCTAGTTTTTATTTGTTGACGAAATTGTCAATATATTTAGTCTTAGTTTTAGTCATCATAGTTTGGTTTTTATTAGGTTTTTATTTAGTTTTCGTCAGTGAAAAAAGGTAGTCGACGAACATTTTTCGTCATAGTTTTAGAACACTGCCTGGCTCTCTCTCTCATTCTCTGTCTCTTCTCTCTCTCCCTTCCTTCGCCCCTCTCCTCCTTTTCTCGTGCCTCCTCTCCATGCTCCTCTTAACTTCTTTTCTCCTTTCATATTTCCCCCCCTCCTCCCTCCGTTGCTCTCGTCCGTCCGTCCCTCCGTTCCTCTCTCTCTCTCCGCTAATAGATGAACCAGCTGTGGGCCAGCTCCGTAAACAGTGGGGGAGAGGGCCAGCATCTGCCCCAGCTCTGTAGTGCACTTCACGAACCTCAACACACATTAACGCACGCACACACACACACACGTGCGCGCACGCATGCCATGCACGCATGGCATGATATACCATGCCATGCACACACGCACACACACACACACACACGCAGGCATGCACGCACGCACATCAACAGACACACGTTCTCCTCCCTTGAGTGTGAGTCGGGCAGGAGAAGTCCAGGATGTTCCTGTCAGTGTCTCTCTCCCTGTTGGCCGTATAGAGTCCTGTCAGTGTCTCTCTCCCTGTTGGCCGTATAGAGTCCTGGGCGGCGGATGTTGTCTCTCCGACTTCCCTCAATGCCTCAATCCCTTCTCCTCTTCTTGTTTCTTTCTCCTTCCATTCGTTCACTTCATGGTATGTTGTTTTAGTCTCTGTCCATTCTTTTCGTCAACACAATAAAGTCCTCAGTTTTAATTTGAATTAACACTAAGCATTTTACTGTGTATTCTCTCTCTCTCTCTCTCTCTCTCTCTCTCTCTCTCTCTCTCTCTCTCTCTCTCTCTCTCTCTCTCTAGCTAGCCCGCGGACCCCCATTTGAAAAGATATGCCAGGGACCCCCATAAGAGAAGATTTTTTATGGCTCTAGCATTGATTCTCAACCATTTTAATTTCAAGGACCCCCAGTTTGACATGCATTAGCCTACGGACCCCCATTTAATGGCATTTATATCTCTGGGACCCCAATTCATATTGTAAAATCAATGTTAATTTAACTCTGAGAGTGTACAAATGGAACCAAATGGACCCATAAGGGTCCATTTGGTTCCTATCCATCATTTAGCTGGGGACCCCCTGGAACCCACTCAAGTACCCCTGGGGGTCCCCGGACCCCACTTTGAGAACCAATGCTTTACTGGCATGTAACACATCAGAGCGTGGCCTCTAGACTTCATTAGGCTGGAATCCACCAGCTAATCTGAAACAAAATAACACAAAATCGGTTGGCCTCATCTGGCAGACGTTTATCAAACATTTGCACAGAGAACCTTTGTTCGTATGCTTCAGCTACAAATATTTGTGACTGTGCACATTTTTCGGCTTGCACGATCCTCGGCGTGTGTACTGTTATGTATGTCGGAGCCTGGGTGATGCTGCAAACATGTGGGAACGCGTGAGGGCCAAGTGTGTACGTGGTTGGTTGCGTACAAATCTCATGGTCAGAGGTTGAAGAGTGCGTGGGTGTGTGGTGCACGTGTGTCTATGTGCAGTCAGTGCACTTCAGAATATGTATCTGTATCTTCTTTCATCTACAAATGAGAGCCGTGTACTGTAGTCTGTATATTGGTGTAACATAGAGAGAGGGCGAATAGAAGAAAAAACACTCTAGAATCCTAAAATTGTTAATGGCGGCCATATGTCCCCCCCCCCCCCCCCCACACACACACACACACACACACACACACACACACACACACACACACACACACACACACACACACACACACACACACACACACATGCTAATGTTTAACACTGCTTTGTCTTTGTCTCTTTTTTGGTTTCTCTCCTTTTCTTTTCTCCTCTCTGTTTTGTCTCTCACTCTCTCCTTCTCATGGTTGTCATTGTATCTCCTCTCCGTTTGTCACCCTGACTCTTTCTTTTTCATGGATCTAAGCACAATTCTCTTATACCTACCTACTACTATACACCCGTCAACACGCACACCACACGCACGCTCCTTTTACAAGCAAGACACACAGAGCTTACCTGTTGCCTGACTGTCAAATACTGATAAGAATAATACAAATAATAATAATTTCTGCATACGTCTTCTCATGCTGACCCCAAGGTCCTCTCACTCATCTTCATTTGTGTATTTGTTTCACACATAATCAATATTTTCTGTTCATCTGTATTATAGGTTGGGGGGGTGGTTATCGATTAGAGGAGAGAACAGAAGAAAAGACATGAGATATAAAGGACATGATAATAAGAAAGGTGCTAGTATAAGGCGAACAAGAAAGGATGGGGGGCTGAGTACAGGGGGAGAGAGAGGGGAAGGATCAGCGAGAGAGGGGGGAGAAAGGAGTGATACAGAGGGGAGAGGAGAGGAGCAACATGTGGAAATGAGAAACCTAGGAAGAGGAACTCTGGAGTGATTTAACCCATTAAGACCTGAGGCCGATTCTACACATGTATTCTAAATCAGTTTTTCTGAAACACTTATATGTTGCTGTAATATCAGTGGTTCTCGAACTTTTTCATGTCAAGGACCCCCAAAATGATATGTGTTTGGCCGCGGACCCCCATCTCAAAAATGTTTAGTTCCATGGACCCCCCCAGAAGCAAAGATTTGAGTTACAAATGTTCGCTTAAAAAAAATATATATATATATATTCGATTTGCAATATCTGATATATATTTGTAAGATTATATCTATATATAAGATTTGCAAAAAAAAAAAGTTTTTTCAAAAATAGCAGATCTACAAGCTCATAGCACGGCACTCGGTGCCGCGCTATGAGCTTGTAGATCTGCAATTTTTGAATAGCCCAAAGTATAAAATAATGGCTATAGCTAAAATCTATAAAACGACACAGATGCGTTCCCGGTCTGAATGGGTTAAGTCATCCTGGCTGGCCGGCCAACATTCAGACTGCAGGCCTCCTGCAGATGACTGAGGAGCAGCTCGCCAGATCAGAGAAGACACGTCGTTGTTGTCGTTGTCGGGTGAAAACCTTGTATCTCCGTATAGGGCATAGCAGTGGCGGCCATTTTGTGGTTCCATCGTTCCAGACCCCATTCATTCATTTTTCCCATAGAGATTTAAAAAAATATGTATATCAATTATTTTAAACCTAGAATCAAGCCATCCGGGATCCTGGTGAATAATGACCATAAAACGTTTGATTCTGTGAGGAAAAAAAAGGGAAAACCACAAAATAAAATATTCATATATATATATATATGGGGTCTGGAACGATGGAACCACAAAATGGCCGCCACGGCTAATATCCCTATTCTTTGTCGTACAAGAGTGTCGTGAAGCGTTGTGAGCTTGCAGATCGGCTATTTTCGCTACTTTTGAACATTTTAGAAAGTGAAAGTGGTTAAGCGTTAGACCTGTGTTATATATATTTTAAAGAAGTAGTTCACCCAAAAAATGACTTATTTTCTATCAATTACACACTCCATGAAGCGTTGAATTCATTCATTGTCGCATTCCTAAGCCAATAATGTGATGACCGGCGGAAAGATACTAATGTCTCCTCCGGTAGGAGACTCAAAGACTCAAAATGATTGGCTTAGGAATGCGACAAAAACAAAAAAAAATCTCCATGAATTCAAGGCTTGTGCAATTGAACTACTCCTTTAACCAATGAAAAGTATTTAGAAGAGCTTGTGACTAAATAATAACGACATTGGATCCATTGCAACATGGTTCTATTTTCCATTTCTTGAAAAGTGAACAGTTTTGGACATACAAGGTTTCCCCCCGTCAGCGATGATATGCTGGAATTGGACGGAGGGGGGGTGGATGGATGGATGGATGGATGGATGGATGGATGCGTGGATGGATGGATGGATGGATGGATAAATGCGTGGAAGTATCAGTTTCACCCAGACCTTGATAGGTGAATGTTGTACCCAGAAAAGCCCCCGCAGCACAAGTGGTTTATATTAACCCATTTAGACCGGGAACGCATCGGTGTCATTTTTTTTATTTCTTTGGGCTATTCAAAAATAGCAGATCTACAAGCACTATGACTAGTCCTTGAATATATGTATTTTTAAAGCGAACACTTGTAACTCAAATCTTTGCTTTTGGGGGGTCACTGGAAAAAAATATTTTGAGATATATATATATATTTTATATATATATGTTTAATATATTTTTCAAAAAACTGTTAGGATTTAGAAGACATTTTTAGAATCGGCCTCAGGTCTTAATGGGTTAAACGGTGCAGAATGAAGGTTAGGACATTCGAGCACAGCACCAATGGAATTTATGCATATCATATTTTCATATGGCGGCCATCTGCCTGCTGCCTCTCAGTCTGATACAGTAAGTGATCATTTGTTAAAGGTGTCTCTCAAGCAAAAACTTGGTACACTAAGAGCAGTGGTTCTGAACCTGTGGGCCGGGACCCCCAGGGGGTTCCCCTCATGATTCTGGGGGGGTTTGAATAATAAAAAATTGTCACATAATATAAGAAAGAGGCAAAAAATGTAAAATAGCTGATCTACAAGCTCACAATGCAAAGCTTGTAGATTAGATATACAAATGGACCTGGTTAGGGATTTTGCAATGTAAGAGGAGGATAAGCGTATACTGTACATTCAGTTGAGATCGAAATGTAAAGACTTTGCCAATGCAGTACTGTACTTCT
>NC_139945.1:32441420-32488920 GCF_963454915.1 Gymnoscopelus microlampas
TGTGTGTGTGTGTGTGTGTGTGTGTGTGTGTGTGTGTGTGTGTGTGTGTGTGTGTGTGTGCGTGCGTGCGTGCGTGTGTGTACACACGGTATATGTACAAATGTATACTTTAAGAATGGGAGTATACATGGACCTTTAAGGGCCTTTACATAATGCATATAGATTGCTGTGTGTTACATAAGGAGCTCCAACAGCACTATTGAATCAGTCTGTCAAATCCATGCTAATCTGTGCCACAAGCTCCACCACTGTTATGTGCATTACGTTTGGTTGTGTCTTATGTATGTACTTGTACTATGTAGAGCTGCACACACGGCCTGTCCAGCACTCGGGTGTAAGTAACTCTCTGTCTAGGTCCTTTTAGCCTCACAACATAATACATTCTACAGTTAGAGACACATAATTATGTAAATGGCATTAATTGTTCAGAGCATGACAGACAAAAAACATGCCATAATGGTTATCTTGTGGGTTGGACTTGGACCTGATGCAAGCGTAATGTGGAGTGACATTTGTCCCACTTCATGGACACTCTATCAGCTACTTTCTCTAGTACTAGGTTGTTAACACCATCAACAATGCCTCTGTCTTCTTAATGCTACATTAACCCAACACAAGGCTGGCTGGCTGGCTGGCATGAAACCAGAGTGACTGGCCGTTCTTGCCTTGAAAGATCCCATTCTAGTCAAAATAATGGCAGAGAGAGAGAGGCCAGATTGACCTGATGTCTGGGCTCAGAATGAACAACAGACTCTTAAAGAAGAAAAGCCATAAGTCCAAGCAACGAGTCATAGAGGTCTTTAGTGTCCCAGCATCCCATTAGTAATAGTATGTGCATTGATTAATGATAAATAATGGTTTAATGTTAACAGAAACATTTAGTTATCTCCAAATATGAGACGTCAGGAGCAAAGGATGCAAAGGATGCAGATTAATACAAATTCATGTTATGGATTGTGTAGATGTAAAGATAGTCTACATCTCTACAGCAGTGATTCTCAAAGTGGGGTCCGGGGACCCCCAGGGGTCCTTGATGGGGTTCCAGAGGGTCCCCAGCTAAATAAGTTAATATCACTATCAGTCTATCAATATCACTTTTAACCACTTTAACCGTAGATACATATTTTCAGATGGGGGTCCGCGGCCAAATACATATCAATTTTGGGGCTCCTTGACATGAACATGTTTGAGAACCTCTGCTCTACAGTATTATGTAGCTCTGGGTGAACTCTCTGAGGCAAGCATAAAAAGAAAGCGAGAGACAGGGTGAGTTAGTATTACCCAGCTAGCACTACTGTAAACACAGACCGGAGTAAAAAGTCTTTGAGTGCTGGACTCCGAGCAGGCCCCTCCCCTGTGTATTTTTATAAAGCCATAAAGCACACCATGTGGAGAACTCACACAAGTCGGCCATTATTCCTGGACCGCGTCGTGAGCTGGCCATGTTCCTGTAGAAAACTAATCTTTGTCCACCTCCTTACACACACACACACACACACACACACACACACACACACACACACACACACACACACACACACACACACATACACACACACACACACACACACACACACACACACACACACACACACACACACACACACACACAAACACAAACTGTGAGCCCATGATAGCAAAGAGCTATGCCAGTAGTGACACAGTGGAGAATTAGGAAAGTAGGAAAGAAAGAAGCAGCAAGACAAATTAATTACTGTAAGTGTACTACAGGAGGGAGAAATAAAGAGATCACCAGATAAGGATAAAAGGGGCAGAGAGAGACACGCACGCACGCACACACACACACACACACACACACACACACACACACACACACACACACACACACACACACACACACACACACACACACACACACACACACACACACACACACACACACACACACACACACACACACACACTATCTGCCTTTCTACTACCCTCTTCTTTTACGTCTTGTCTCTCTGTGTGTCTCTCTCTCTCTCTCTCTCTCTCGCTCTCTCTCTCTCTCTCTCTATCCCTGGTATGCAGTGTGTTCATGTGTCATTACTATGGTATTCTGCAGCCACAGCTTAACATAGTGTTTTTTTTTTCTTCCTCTTTGCTGCTCTTAGGGAAATAACACACACACAGCCCTCAGCATGTCAGCACGGTTCCCACATGGGAATAGGAAAGCCTCTCATCGCCACTGCTTGCTCAGAGAACAGATCTATCTCTGTGTGCTGAGACTGAGAGACCTATTGCTCACCCGTGTAAAAAAAATGTAGTTAATTACTTTGTGCTGGAGCATTAACGCTGAATCTTCTCCAGACTGACTGGATCTAAAGGACCTCTGAAATGAGGTCTTGAAAAGAAGGATTAACCTCCCCGGGGTGAACTGAAATAAGATGACTCCATTCCTGCTTTACATAAGCTTTTCTGTACTATGTGCTGATGATGTAGTGTCAGACATTTGTCTGAGCAGGAATGGACTTTTTTGTTCAACAGTTAGAATTTTTGGGGTCATCCAACTCTCACTATATACTGTACGTCACTCTGTCCTCAGTGACTCAATACACTGTATCATCGTCAAATCACAGCACAAAGTCATTATGCGTAATATTAGACATCTGTCTGACATCTGCACACCTGTAGCGTGCCATGCATGTTGAACATTTTGTTCTAGGCCCCCAATACATCTGCAGTTGTTCTAAAAATCTATCATGACTGGCTGCATTGCCCAATAGTGGAAAAGAACCTCTTTGAATTCACTTCCTCTTCCCTTTGGTCAATTTAAAAATAAATCCAAGGCTAGAGCTTTGGAGGTTTCTTTCTTCATTTTCGTTGTTGGTACTAGCAGTGTTGATTTCGTCGACTAAAACTATGACAAAAAATGTTCGTCGACTACCTTTTTTCACTGACGAAAACTAAATAAAAACTAAGCTATGATGACTAAAACTATGACTAAATGTACTGACAATTTTGTCAACAAATACTGTACAAACTAGACAAAAATGTTATGGAGGGACTAGTGGAGAAGAGATCCAGTAGAAGTCATGTTATGTTTTAATGCACTCGGGTGCCATCAAGACGCCATCAAAGCACGGCCAAAATACAATTTAGTCGACTAAATCAACTGTAGATTTAGTCCACTATAATCTTATGATATTTAGTCGACTAAAACTAGACAAAAACTAAAACATTTCAGATGACTAAAATATGACTAAAACTAAATAGAATTTTGTTCAAAAGACTATGACTAAAACTAAATAAAAATTTGTTGTCAAAATCAAAACTAGTTGGTAGCAATGTTGAAACATGTGGTTTGTACTGTGTATTGTTTATCTGCACCGCCTGCTTAACACTCGGCCTGTATCCGCTGTCTGTCTGTCTGTGTGTCTCCTCTCCTCCAGGTGACCTACCTGGGAAAGGTGACCATCTCAGGGACCCAGTTCCTGTCTGGATGCACAGAGTCGGCGGTGGACGGCCTGGTGGAGCGCCGCGCTCGGGCTCAGCAGCATGTCAGCTGCACTGCGCCCAGTTCCCTGCTGGAGATCAGGCCCTTTCAGGTGCGCCTCCACCACCTAGACGGGCACGGCGAGGCGTCCGTGACCATGGACACCTACCAGGTGGCGCGCATTGCCTACTGCACGGCGGACCACGGCATAAATCCCAAAGTGTTTGCCTGGATTTACCGGGAGATCAACGACGACCTGACATTCCAGATGGACTGCCACGCTGTCGAGTGCGAGAGCAAGCTGGAGGCCAAGAAGCTGGCCCACTCCATGATGGAGGCCTTCCGCAAGACCTTCCGCAGCATGCGCAGCGACGGGCGCATCCACAAAAGTGGCTCCTCCGACGACTTTGCGGAGGACTCCTCCACCCCCGATGACTCCACCCCAGATGACGGTTGAGGCTTCCACATCCACACAAACGGCCTGATCCCCACCCATGCAAAGGTTGGGGTGACTGAACGGATAAACAGATCACCTGCTCTCTCTCTTGTTCTCCCTTACTCTCTTTCTTTCTGGTACCAACAAGGAAAAAAACATGAAGCAATGTCCCCCCCACCCAGCCCCCCACCCGCCCATCCCAAGATGAATTAGTCTTTACGTAAAGGGAAACTAGAGGACAAATGGACAACAAGAACCCCTACCTTTGCATACAGGGAAGAAAAGCGCTGCCTCTTTGAGTGCGTGTCCCTTAAAGACCTGCAGGGCCTTTTATGCATCTCTGTATACGCCCATAAGAGATTGACTACACATTTATGGTCCCGTTCTCTGGCACTGTGTAATACAGCCCACATAGGCACTATCACTAAACCATAGTTCTTAAAGTTGTTTTAGCTGGTGACTGGAAAATGTTAGGGTCTTTGCTTTTGGTCCCAGGCTCATGAAAAGTACTATGGCCATTTGAGGACCCATCAGAGGCAGGCCTGTGACCCAGTTTGGGTCTAGTTTAAGAAATCAGGCAGTTGAAGGTAAATATCCTCAAATGTTTGATGTTGTCGACCTTGACAGCAAAGCCTTTTAGCATATGTGACAGCTAGCGGGGGGTCAAAAGATAGAATAAGCTTTTCTACCTTGCACATATCACTATGGTACTTTAGCCCAAGCTAAACTCCCAAATTATTTGATAATGTCTGGCTTTACACATTAACTATGTAGCCAGGAGTTCTACCTGTTTAAAGGTTACCTTGGATACCTGGGCATCTCTGTGTAAGCCACCTGGGAGAATAGAGGTATTGATGTTTTAGATTAATTTGACATTTCAATGGGTGTCAATTGGCCATGAGACTAAGTCATGACGGAGGCACCTTTATTGTTCACATTTGATCTCTCTTTTTCCCCTTTTCTTTTGAGTATACCAAAAGTCAGTCTTTTTAGCTGTGTCTTACCTGTCAAATTATGTGCCTCACTTTCTCCCATCAGGTTGGTCTTGTCTTGAACTGTCACGTGAGTGTGTGTGCATGCGTGTTTGCGTCATCATGCCATCATATGTTTAAATGTCTAAATGTAACTGCTTGTTCCTGTACTTCGTGTGTATGACTGTACATGTGAGTGCTTGCCTCTGAATAAGTGCAGTCTTTGACTAGTCGAGGGAGGGAGAGTGAGGGGGAAAGAGAGAGAAAGACCTGGAATGGTCTGATAATTAGCCAGAAGTGAAAACTTCTCACTGCCCCACACAGCATCCTTTTCTGATGCTTAACGAGGCATTTTTAAATTCAACACAGTACTGTGACCATTTGCCAAGTTTTACTTTTATTACATTTCTCTTGTATGAAATGACGAAAAAGGGGTACGAGAATGTGAGAGTCACGGAGACAGAGTTTCCAGGACCCCCACAAAACACAGTCCGTCCGAGGGAATGGCCGATGCCTCCTGGTCTCCGCTGAATGTATGATCAGTCCAACGCGCTGTCAGCTCCTCATACCTTCACCAGTCACTTCAATCTCTCAGTTCTCCTTACCCTTACAACCAAGGCAGTTCTCAGAAGTGCCAATGTCTGGGTTGTTTACCCACAACTGTGATGGATTAACTCTGTCTCCTTGGCTACTTTGAACAAGCCTGCAAGCAGTTTCATACAACTCTATCGTCCTGGGTTGCCTCTCTGGGTGATAAGGGGCCATACTGGGGCAACTGAGGCCCGTATCAGAGCCTCATGCCATGTTCTTTTCTAATGGGACTATTGAACAGACTGGACACTGGACTGGACACCTGAGAGGGAACGGTCTTTGGTCTGTGACTTAAGCAGGATGATCAGATGGCTACCGGTCAATACATATATATATATATAAATATATATAGATGAAAAAAATATATACATTGTATTTGAATCTCATTCAATAAGCTTATGTAAATACAAATGTATCAGTTTCCAAATATTACAGCATAAATATGGCTAGCTATTCTAAATAATAATAAAACAAAAGTGGAGAACGCACCATCATACGATACAGAACCAGTGTTATAAAGCCTACTGTGAATACAACGTGGAGAGACTGATAGTGCTGGCTGTGCGTGCGTGCATGTGTGTGTGTGTGTGTGTGTGTGTGTGTGTGTGTGTGTGTGTGTGTGTGTGTGTGTGTGTGTGTGTGTGTGCGTGTGCGTGCGTGGCGGGGTGTGTGTACGTACGTGCGTGCATGTGTGTGTCTGGCCATACAGCTGATGATTTGTGTGTGTGTGTGCGTGCGTGCGTGGTCTGGCCATACAGCTGATGATTTGTCAGATGGTGAGAATGTTTCTAAAGCTGTAGATTACTGTGTGATGTCTGTCTGCAAGCTCAGACACGCTTTAAATGTTTGGAAATGTTACCATAAGTGTTTTCTATACAGTGTTTGCAAAGATCAAGAAACAATTACATATAAACTATTTACCAAGATTTGTGATGGCATGCTGTCTTCTTTCCCAAAACTGAGTATCCTTATTCTTTGTGATCTGCACTGCAAGATCTTCAGTATTAATCTAACAATGAGAGTGTACAAAAGGAACCAAATAGACCCGTTGGGGTTACAGCAGTTGAATAAATAATGTACTTGAAAAAATATATTCACACACTTGTGACGGCACGTTATTGGTCAGACAACTCATACTGACTAAAACATATTCCTAATATTTATGAATATGGTTTAATTTGGTATCAATGGTTCTCATCACTCCCTGCTACGCAAAATAAAGAAAATGAAACATGAGAGCAGGGATCGATTAGTTACAACCACCCCCATGGGGAACTATTGTGAAATAGTGATAACAGGTGTGAGTGTGTGGGGGCTTTAGCAAGCTGCGTCAAAGCAAACAGTGGTGGCAGGTAAACTGCAGCATCTAGAGAGCTTGCCAGTAAGAACGACCACCCTATGCTGTCACCCTATGACAGTCATGCAGCTAACATATCCCAACACTTGCGTTGTTGGCCTGAACTGGCTTTGCAGACTGGCTTCGCTCGAGAATCTAGGCACCAAGTCATTTTCAGCAGACCAAAACTGTATCTAGATTGTGTTTTCATTGGGTCCACAATACATACAATGCATATAAACATGTAAATAAAGCATACACCCGCTATACGGTGGTGCACTAAATATTGACGATTCTATCTAACCACCCATAGAAGTAGTTTGCGGAAAGATTTCCTCAGTCTGCTCTTTATTTACATGTGGCTTAGACAGGCCTAGCAAGACACAGACTCTCCCTTTTATGTTTGCATTGTGAAATAAATGCCATATGTGTGATTATGGAATTAATGTATGAATCAATGTTCACTTGACTTGATTTTTGCACCATTACACAGCTCCAGTGTGTCCATGATCAGTGTTCCAAAGTGTGTGGTCGCAATGATTTGTATTGCTCCTCATAAATATTTGGTTTTATGGGATTTCCATACAAAAAGTATGTTTCACGTTTGAGTGTGACACAGCCAGAGCTTTGGTCCTGTTTTATAGCAGTTTTTACTCTCCCATTCTTTACATTCTTACTTTACTCTCAACTCCAGCCTCTAAAGTACTTTCCTTTCATAATGTTGTTGTGTTCTGGCCTCTCATATACTATGATGTTGCAGCCATTTCACCACATAACTAACTGGTTGCTGCTTATATAGCTGGCTATCATTTTGCAGCTGGAGAACTGCAGAAAATTGGAAGCAAAATGGATGCTGAGAGGAATGTTAATGTGTGTTGAATGAGAACAGTGCCTCCCTCTGGCTGTTAGAGCAACAGCACCTGCTTTGAACAACACTTCAAAGAGCCTAATTCCAACAGGGGACACAATACAGGACTGTCTGTCTATAATAGTGATATTTATACTCCATGACATATTATTAGTGTTATTTCATGCAATATGACTTGCTATTACGATTATTTTTGTTTCCTACTAAGAAAGACATACAATGTTATGGATAGAACAGTTGTGAGCATGCTTCAAAATATTAAGCATGATTAAATACTTGGAACATGTGTCCGTAGCAGCCTCAACCTGTACTCTGTGTGCTGTAGGAGTTTCTGTGTGCTTTGTCAAAAAGTGTACAAGTGTACAAGTGTACAAATCCCCCCCCCCACACACACACACACACACACACACACACACACACACACACACACACACACACACACACACACACACACACACACACACACACACACACACACACACACACACACACACACACACACACACACACATATACACACCACGACCACCACCACCACCAAGTCTCTCTCAACATGAACATGAGTTTAAAATGGATACATTTTTCTGTGTACGCCCTCCTGTTGCTCCCCAATGTGTCTCTCTCCGACCCACTTTCAGCAGGGGGTGGGCCTCAAGGAGCCCAGATAGAGGCCATCCCATCGGCCCATCTGCCCCACTTCCCCACTCCTCTCTGAGGCGTCAGTCAGCTTACAATACCACTCTGTTACCGCTCCAGTTGGCCGGCCTCCCTCCTCTCTGGGTCCCCACGCACACCGCCCGTCTATCCACCCGCCAAAGGCCCACATGCTTGAGGTCCGGTACAGGGAAATCAGTGCCAACATGGGGCTCTGATCTGTTTCCACTGACCCCCCCCCCCCCCCCCTCTCTTTCTCTCTCTCCTAGCTAGAGAGCAGGGGGCCCAGGTCTCTCTGAGAGAGACAGAGAGGGGGAGAGTATACATAGAAACATATGTGTGAAACAGAACCGACTTTTAGGAAACAGAGATTTTGTTTGACAAAATGAAAAGGGAAGATAGCGCTGATCGAGGAACAGTTTTGGAGAAGAAAAGGAAACCAGTTTCAACTTAAAGATATTGTAGAGAAATGGTGAAAAAGTGAAAGGTCAAAGTTAACATAGCGAATGTCTTTTCTGGAAGCAAGGGTGGACGGTTAAGTAATAACGCAGGTCTTTTAGTCCCTGACACACGACCAGCATTTCTCCTGATCATTCTCACATCCATATTATGCTTATCAGTCCCATTGCAATAGCCCTATAAAGCCATCATGTGATTTAGGATGCCTGAACCTCCTGTCCTTCTCTCATCTCCTGTCTGTAAGCCTCCGGGAGTCAATATGCATCACTATTCGAATGCACTTACCGCTACGGACAAATCAGATGCTGTCACTGTATCCCCAGGGACAGGAAATGCCTTGACTTTCAACCATGCAGAGTCTAGCTTGTTGGGAAAGACAGACGATGAGCATCTGCAAGGGCAACAGGCCAGGACAGATCTCAAAAGAATGTCACTGGCTTTGTAAAGTTATACTCTGTATCTTTCTTGTTGGCATGTTCATGTTCAGTGTCTTTCTGACACCTGTTTCTGTTTAAAGTTTGATAGCAGTAAGTTCAAGCAACAATGAACAAATCACTGTACACGTACACGTGTATGACCATACAGTAGATCTATGCCTACTTTGCATTGTGTTTTCAGACGGACTTGGAAACATTCTGAAGTTGAAATTTATTAACTATTGAATCGAAAGACAGCTGATCCCTTGTGTACAGGCTGAGTAGCTGTAGGGGTTGTATTTTCCCTTACTGGAATATGGATATTTCACTGCTCTGCAAAGATGGAGAAGTGTAGCAAGTGATTTTACTAAAGCCAACTGACATAATTTCAAGATCTAATATGAGGATGATACCAACAGTTATGCTTGCTGGATATAATATGCTTATTGGTTTCAGAGTCAGCATGAGAATCAACTTTATTGTCACATCACAGGTTTGCAGGGGTAAAGAAGTGGGTGAAATTAGTTTTTGTGCAAGCTCCATCAATTTTGTTATTTTCAGAAAGAGAAACGAAAAGAAGAGGGGGGGGGGCGGTACAGGGAGAAGAAAGCTGAAAAAGAAGAATCCAACAGTAGTGAAAAAATGTCAAGGAGAGGCAAACATCTAAGATATACGTACATATAGCACAATCCAGCTGGTACAGTATGTACTGTAGGCCTACATGAGGTTAGACATAAAGTGCATGAACAAAGCAGCAGGTATGTACATGATATTAGACATTGAGGTGCGAAAGAGCATCAGCGCATTGTACATGAGGTTAAGGTGCAAACTAGACAGAATCATCGCATTGTCAGGTTCAACCACATAGTCCACAACGGGCGGTAACTTTCACACGTACAATCCACATGGTAGATTCACAAGGAAAAGTAAAGTCCATGGCCAGCCTGGTGACAGGATCACATAGAGCGCTAACTTTCACAGGTAAAAT
The DNA here is from genome assembly GCF_963454915.1 of Gymnoscopelus microlampas. Classification (NCBI taxonomy): domain Eukaryota; kingdom Metazoa; phylum Chordata; class Actinopteri; order Myctophiformes; family Myctophidae; genus Gymnoscopelus; species Gymnoscopelus microlampas. The sequence continues at coordinate 32,451,579 of NC_139945.1, forward strand.
CCATATAACATGGTCAACAAGGACAGGCAGTGGTCAGGCCTTGTTTAATATTCTTGTGTATTATCATTGATATTGCAATATTCAGCCTGTAAGATGCTCTTCACTGAAATAAAATTGTGGAATGCGGCTTGTAAATGTAAATAAAAGTTTAAAATAACTTTATAAGCTTGCAGTGAATAGTTTTTAGACAAAGACTGGTTCTCATTCCAGGCCTCCGGTGGGGCACCAGGGAGAGGGGGCATTATCCCAGCGGAAATCAACCCAGAGTATTATGAAATATCTCTCTCCTAGCTCTCACAGTATCATGACATAGTTCTCGTCGCTCTCACAGACATGCAGTGTTTGAATGTCCTTCTTTGACACACACAGATTCCTGTGGGTAGGCCTATGGCCATGGCATACTGTACAGAGAGATGTGGGAAGAGCATAGATGGAGAAAGGTAATGAAGAAGAGGTGATGATGAATTGGACATAAATGAGGGAAAGGGAGATGAAAATAGGAGTGAAAGGGAGATAAGTGGTGCAGAGAGAGGGGGGGGGGGTGGGTTAAGGAAGAGACATGGCTGTCTATGTGGGCATCTTGCTCCCAGATGCTGGTAAGAGAGTTGAGTAATCCAGATCTGTCACATCCTGTGGGCTAGGCCACAGGATGGAAAATAAACAACTTCCAGCCAAGCTGAACTCTGTCATGACTCTCTCATTGATCATACAGTATGTGAATGTGAGCAGCACACAAAGACAGACAAACTGACACACATACTGTACATGTACCCCCCACCACACACTACACACTATAGTGTGAAAACGTCCACACACACACACACACGCACGCACGCACGCACGCACGCACGCACGCACGCACGCACGCACGCACACACACACACACACACACACACACACACACGAGCACGCACGCACGCACGCACACACACACACACACACACACACACACACACACACACACACACACACACACACACACACACACACACACACACACTGCATTTTGCTAAATGCCCTGACTTAATTGGCCATTCACTTCATTCTATTCTATGCCAATGGTCCCAAAGTAATTGTGATTTAGTATAGTGATTTGTTTTTTATTTTCTTTGGAAGCAAATATGAAGCTTAAACTGTCTCTATTCCGTTTGACCACCATGTTGCAACATATTTGAAACTGAAAATAACCCCCCTCAGGCTTGGGATTGGAACATTAGTGCAGCAAGAGGACAGTAAAAAGATTGTAAAAGAGGGACTCCAGCCAACGGTAGATAAATCGTTTAAGTCTGTATCGAGTATAAAATAATAAATCAGCATTGCCCATTGTATCCACTTGGTGTCACCATAGCTCAGGATTTACCCAAGAAAATCTGCCTCCAGGCAGGGTAGGTTTTTGGAGAAGGTTAAAATGTTAGAAAAGTGGTTCTCTATGTTAATGGCTTCTAATGACAGACACTACTGGCTGCAGTGTCTAGCCCCCATATACTGCAGGCCAGTGGTTCTCAACCTGTGGGTCGGGGGTCCCCACATGACAGTGAAGTGACATTTTAAGGACTTTTAAGACCTTTTTAATACCTAAAAAAATGGTCAAACATTGGCCAAATTGTCAAATTTACCTAAGAAATAAAAATAAAATAAAAATAAATAAAATAGAAAATAGCTGATCTACAAAGTATTCACATAAAAATATACTTAAGTACTGAAAGTAAAAGTACTCATTTTGCAAAATGTCCCATTTCACAAGTTTCCAAATGTATAAAAATGCTTTGAAAATAGCAAATCTATAAGCTTGTAAAATATTTTCAAATAGCCTATATGCGTAGTACGGAGTCCGTAGCATAGGGCTGAAGTGGTTAATGCATGTTTTGTAATAATAATACAAATCTACAAAGTAACTAGTAGCTATAGTTTTCAAATAATTGTAGTGGAGTAAAAGTACAATATTTGCCTCTGATGGAGTAGTAAAATTATTGAAAATTGGAAATACTCCAGTAAAGTAAAAAATACCTCAAAATTGTACTTGTAGAGTACTGGAGTACATGTACTTAGTTACTTTACACCGCTGCACATGGGCGTGCCCTCTGCAGGCAGCACGGGTAATTTTAGGTTTACTCCTTAGGTCAGCATGCCATGTTTGATGTTTGTAAACAAACGGGTATTTCCGGGTAGAATATCTATGGACGATTTCATTAAGTCTCCAGAACATTTGCTATGTGTAGTTTGTCAACCTGTGGATATTTATTTCCTAATAATAGTCAATAGTGACCTGTTCTTACTAAACAGAGGATAATGCTACAATGCCACGTACGTAGCTGTAGTTTACAACCCTCGTAGACGTATTTACGATTCTGACGTCTTCAATCTACGAGAGTTGTAGGGTGCACGTCCCATGCAGGGGAGCACTTTCTGCACTTTACCCCGCGACACTCCAAACATGTACAAATTGAAAATAAAAGGTGCTTACCGCAAAGCCCCAAATGTTAACTACCTTCGCGGGGTAGTAGTGATCCCCGTCGAGGTTTATCTTTCAATAAAGAAGTCTTTTAATCCAGCTTGTGTCGGAATCTTCACTGTTCTTCTTTTGTTTTAAATGAGTTTGAACTGCGCATTAGCGATTTGGCGGTCGGGAGGTGTATTGCGCATTGAAAACACAATGTATCAATACACCTCCCGACCGCCAAATCGCTGTTGCGCAGTTCAAACTCATTTTAAACAAAAGAAGAAGCAGTGCGCAATACACCTCCCGACCGCCAAATCGCTAATGCACAGTTCAAACTCATTTAAAACAAAAGAAGAACAGTGAAGATTCCGACACAAGCTGGATTAAAAGACTTCTTTATTGAAAGATATACCTCGACGGGGATCACTACTACCCCGCGAAGGTAGTTAACATTTGGGGCTTTGCGGTAAGCACCTTTTATTTTCAATTTGTACATGTTTGGAGTGTCGCGGGGTAAAGTGCAGAAAGTGCTCCCCTGCATGGGACGTGCACCCTACAACTCTCGTAGATTGAAGACGTCAGAATCGTAAATACGTCTACGAGGGTTGTAAACTACAGCTACCACGTACGGATTTATTTTTCGTCGTGGTGATGACATGATGATTCATTCGGTCTAGTGTAGTCAATACAATTCTACGTTTTTACATTCAACCCATTAAGTACAGTACAAGTTACTAGGACTACTAGGACTACTTTGGAGGTGAAACCTGCCATGCCATTCATCAAGGTGAGAACATTAATATGCACTCCATCATTTTGACCATATTAAATCTGAATTGGCCTATATTTAAAATTATACAGTTTGCACTATGCCCATCAAACATATCCTGAATAGCATTGATTGATTGGAAGAGGGATAACTCACGTGGAGGTGCAATATTGGTGAGTTTATCGTTGTTTAAGATTGGTCTTTTCTGTTTCATGAAAGCTGTCAGTGGAGGGAATAGCCATTTAGAAGTTATAGCCTATTCCAAGTTTGCTTGCAGCTAGGGTGGAATGAAATGAAACAAATTAATGACCCCTTCTTTTACCAAAGGATGAGGAACTTGCACAGTGTCACAGACAACCATGGATGCATTGTGACGAAGACAAAACTCTGCACATCAGTGGATGTTGGACTTGACACTGTGGAGGTAGGCTAGATGAGATGTCCTTGATTCGGTAACCAGAAGAGTGGGCACTTGAGAAATCTGGACACTGTTTTTAGCTAGGCAGAGCCTGGCTCTGACCTGGGGGTGCATTTTTGGGTGGGAAGACTGGGCACTACTCTGATTAACAAGTTGGCTCGCTAAGCCAAAATAACGTGGTGTAGTTGACAGCTCAGACAGCCACATTAACACAATTACAAAGCCAGCCTGCTATCACCATAACTATGTCTCATCAGGATTTAGAAACAAAACCAAACATGCATTCATCTTCACTTGTGTGATGAATAAATGATTTGAAAATGCGTTCTGAGTTGCACAGATTTCCAAGTGCCCACAATGTTTAGGTGACTGTTCTTGTATCCCCTTGGTTCCATGTAGTTACAATGGTTGGCCTATACAGACTGCACTTTAGCTATCTAGAGGAGCTTAATGTACCTTTTGAGACCTGTCAAAAGCTTTTCATGAACATAAGTACTGTAGGCACATGATGGATGTGCTGTAATGGAAGGTTACAGAACCCCTTGAAAGCTGCTGGAGTCTGAGTGATTTTAGGTTTCTCTGCTGGAAATATGGGACCTGGGTAAAATATGTCGCATGAGGCAAACAATGTAGATCTAACTATTGGCCATAATGGTACTTTTATCTTTTTATTTTCAGTAGAGTCTTTTATTTGCCTAGATTAAAGGCACAGTTTCTTACTAATAGCATTTAGCTTCACCTTCTCAAGTACAGGATTACCACTGTGGCTCAGTGGGTTTGATCCCGGCACTGCTGGTTTGATACTGAAGCTTTAGAGGTTCTGTTGAAGTTGGCTCAACTTTGATTGATTTTGCAAAACATTTCTCAAAACAGATTCATCTCATTGTCTCTACCAGGCCGAAAGGCATGGCCGAGACTTTTTTCCGCATGTCCGTCTGTGAACAGCTAATCTCTCAAGAACAGATTCTGCTCTCCGCTTGAATCTGTCGGGGGGGTTCGTCATAATGTGTACGCACTGGCCTACAAGTGGGCGTGCCTTCAGATCAGGAAGCAGGCCGCGCTTTACCCAATCAAATGTAGTGGGCGGGATTTCTGTCTGTGCTCTCCTTCCCACTGAAAACAAACTGAAACTCATTTAACAATAGCGTCCTCGGAGCAGACAAAATCACGGAAAGATATTCACATTTTAACTTGCTCTTTCATCATAGAAACAAGTGGACTTATAACCAAAACGATCCATGTTATCTGGGAGAAGTGGTGTTAGTGTTCCGTGCAGAAATATTGTTAGTGGGAATGAAAACATAAGCGCACCACCGGAAGTGGAGCGCTGAAGGCAGACCAAAAACCCGGTTTCCTTGCGCACAGGTGCTTCATCGACCTCCTCCCAGAGCCAAGTGAAAGAGTAAAAAACAGCAGAGGGCGCTGTTTTTCCTTTTTATTTGGCTTTGGGTTCCCAGATTGGTGAACAGCTAATCTCCGGCACCGTTGGCTTGATCGCAGCGAAACTGTGCACAGACGCTCCCTGGATGCCAGAGCAGAACCTCTGCCCCACATTTTTCACGGGGGCCTGTTAAGCTGGACGCATACTCCACTTTTAGGTGATAAACCTCTCACCGCGGTGGTCGGAAAACTACAGCACGACGTCACTGAGCCGCGGTGATAAGCGTCTCACCGCCCACCTCAGCACATCTAGCTGTTTTTACTGACCGAGATCACCCCTGGGGAGAGACCTCTGTGATAAATTCACCACGGCAGGTCGGAGATTATTTGCCCAGAAAAGAATTGATGCAGGCGGGAAGGCTGTTCCATTCATTCAGACCAGAGCGATTATTTGGGACTTGTCTTGAGCTGAGGAATTTATACTAAGAGTTTGTCCTCCTCTGGTGTCCATGCATAAATACAAACTGTCAATATAATAGCAACATGTACATCCATTACCTCTGTGACAAAACATCCAAATGTCCGGTATTAAAATATCCATGCTAGATGTAAACAAACCTGCTACGCAGACAGAGCAAGCTAGCTACACAGCTTTGATGAATTGAATCAGATTACTGAGCGGGGGAGAGGAATCTGTGGAGGTCCACAAATACACATTCGCACTACGTTGAGGAACAAATGCCACCCTTTTAACATTGTCCTATTATAGCGCCACCAGGAGGCCAATCTTTGCAAAAAAATATTTTTATTCCTACAAATTTTGTCCAAACATCATGAGTTTATCTCTATAGTCTAAAGTGATCAAGACGGATCCGTCAGATTTTTCATATTCCATCCTGATTGGCGAATTCCGAACATTGCTGGCCCACAATAACCTACCTGACCTGGCGAAGCTTTTTCTAGTTACATCTGATTTTATTTTATGGTGAAATGCCACCTGTTATGTTAAAATAGTCTGTTTATTTGTGTGTGTGTGTGTGTGTGCGTGTGCGTGTGCGTGTGCGTGCGTGTGTGTTTGTGTGTGTGTGTGTGTGTGTGTGTGTGTGTGTGTGTGTGTGTGTGTGTGTGTGTGCGTGTGCGTGCGCGTGCTTGTCACAATTCTCAGATCCTTAATCCCTAAGTGCCCATACGGGAGAAAGGGCCTGTCTCAGCTAATCCAAAGATTCAAATCTCCTTTGAAATCTTTGGCTCTTCATGATAAGATTTGAAGGAGACCTCATCATATTGGACATACACAAATTATTTTTGAAATAAGGTCACATTTGCTCTCTTAAAAAAAATTAGAAGCCGTTTATAAGCTGTTCTAGTTTATATTGTTTGCTACATGCTTAATCGTCTATTTGTTAAGAGTCTTCAGATGTAATTTTGTAACCTTGAAGAAATAGTTACTTATTAGTCAGTATTTCAAGGTTAAAAAAACATTTTGAATGTATGCAGTATATATATATGATATGATGAGTTGATAAGAGGACTGTCCGCAGAGCTCATGAGATTGATTCCATGTATTGGACGTGTCAGTAGGATGGTCTGATAGTTTATAACCTGACAGAATGTCGATTTTCTGGTATCTTTAAGTTTCAAGGGTGTGTTGTGTGTGGGCATGCTTGTTCGTGCATGTACGCAAAGCCAGACATGGTACATAGTAACATATCATATTCCACTGACTACTGTATAGTGCTGTACTTGAGGCTGTTTCTGAGGGACAACTCTGTATAGCCCAGAATAATACAGCCATTACAGTCCACATGCAGTACACGTTCATTGCCATATTTGCAAATGTTGCCTTAAAACAGAAAATGTTGCCTTATGCTAGTCCTATCGAGAGCAAATGTGTGATTGTTGCATTGGAATGTGCTGTGGAATTTTGTATCGTCCTGTTTTGAGTTCCATCGTTTTGTATTAATGTAAAAAACAAAGCAAAACAAAACAAAAACCTTGATGTATAGTGATAGCATACATTTGGACACTATATTAGTAATTACTAATATTAGTTAACATTACTTAAGTAATGTTATATTTAGCAGGTCAGTATGCCCATATGTTTTTGTTTGTTGGGCTTGAGTTTCCAATATTTGTTATTGCTTTGGGTTAGTTGATTTTCAATAAATAAACATATGTTTGCATAAAGTAGGCATATTTTGCCCACTCCCATGTTGCAGACTTTTTTAATCCCACTGGGGAAATTCAGTTTCAGCTTCACCCAGCTGATGGCTGCTCAGATGGCCATGATGAGCGCTTGAGGGGGAGAATTTAAGGGTCTTGCTCATGGGACACTTCAACACGTATACTTACAGTGGGCAGGCGAATCGGAGACCTTCTGATTACCAGATGGCCTCTATACCCACTAAGCTACGGCCGCTACTAAACAGATTTTAAAATGTGATTAATCTTGATTAAGTTTGGGAAATTGTGCAATTTAAATTTGTAATCGTTTGACAGCACTAATATATACATACAGTACATAAGTATATACACATAATACTATCTTTTCTCCTTGGACTTCTCTTCAGATGTCCCAGTTTGCTTTTCAACATCATAAATATGACCTAGCTTTAGGTGAGCAGACACTAACAGCGAAATGTGGAGGTAACACTTGAACCTAATGGACTAGTCATGAGTAATAATGCATCTCTGTAGATAAATCTCTTATCAAATCTCTTATCAAACAAGCACATCCTATTGACCTTCAGCGATAATGAGTGGTGGGACCACAGTGCTGGTTAATTCAGAGCCATAGGTGGACAGGGTTTGCCACTTGCAGGCTTCATTAGTGATGTGTTATCTCTACAATCCTGCCCCCTTCCATGGTTGATGCTAAGTAAGTTTAAGCCTCTTTTTATGCTTTATGAAGAGAGACAGGGAAGCAAAGGAAGGAGGGATTACTGGCCATGGACGGATTATCATGACCATGGGCCCTGGACACAAACCAGCCAATAGCCCCTACCCCTGTGTGTGTGTGTGTGTGTGTGTGTGTGTGTGTGTGTGTGTGTGTGTGTGTGTGTGTGTGTGTGTGTGTGTGTGTGTGTGTGTGTGTGTGTGTGTGTGTGTGTGTGTGTGTGTGTGTGTGTGTGTGTGTGGGGGGGGGGGGTTTCTCACATAATTTATTTATAACACTTTGCTTAGCTATCCGCAGCATCTCCATGCACAGTAGAATTAGCATATCTATTCTAGATTCCTTTTTACAGTCCCATTTTCTCCCCAATTCCCTGTGTGCTGCAGTCCCTGTATGTTGCTCCCCAACGCCCCCACACACCCCCCTTACAATACACATGAAAGTCACCAGCTGCTTCTTTTCACCAGACACGATAATAGTGTGTGTGCCCTCCCCAAGCTCAGGGCAACCCGCAACCTCACAGCATGTATTACTTTTAAATTATATTTGTTGGTAATTAAATTACTGCCATTTTATGTATGTTTCGTTCTATATATGCCATGTATATCTTAATGGCCAAACAGTGAAAAACGGTGAAGAAATATCATTGATGATGATATTAACTATATTAACTAATTATATAATAAATGTCCAACAACTTCTATTTACTTTTTACTCGAACAAGGCTTTAAGATATCCTCAAAACACATCACAACTAATAGTCACAATTTGCAGAAAGTGGTGGCAGAGAATATTGTCAGTTGCAATATAGTATTGTTTTCAATATTGCCCAAACTAAATTCATCTTTGACTATACACCCCAGCCATTTTGAACCAATCTCTCTGCACCCATCCCCTTACCCACCCCACAGGAACTTCATAACTCCTCCCCTACATACACTAGAATATTTATTTTTCTCGTGGACGCGCAGTGTCATCTTGTAGACACGATTTTGAAAAACATTGAATAGATGTTTATAGAACTTTTTTAACACAGGAAGGCAATCAGTGTGAGTGTGCAAAGAGGGATGGGGTGGTTATGGAGGTTAGTGTAGAGCTGTCAGATCCGAGTCTCTGCATGACTGTGTGTCAGGCAGACAAGGGTGTCTATATCGGACTGGCTCACAGGAGAGTTGGTGGTGGCTGACCATTAATATTCCCAGGGGTCCCCCAGTGACTCATTATATTCATAATTTATTTTTATTTTTATATTCATAAAAAAATAAAAAAAACGGTGAAAAAATATCATTGATGATGACATAAAAAACTAGTTATACTAGTTATATCACTATTTTGCTGACCACAGCCTAAGTGCAATTTAGAGAGAGAGAGAGAGAGAGAGAGAGAGAGAGAGAGAGAGAGAGAGAGAGAGAGAGAGAGAGAGAGAGAGAGAGAGAGAGAGAGAGAGAGAGAGAGAGAGAGAGAGAGAGAGAGAGAGAGAGAGAGAGAGAGAGAGAGAGAGAGAGAGAGAGAGAGAGAGAGAGAGAGAGAGAGAGAATTCTTCAGCCGTTTTTTCTGTCACGGCCTAACCGTGCGACAACCTTTTACGAAAATGACAACCTTTCACAGCAATATGGTAGAGGGCTATGCCAAACGGCCAAGGCACGAAACTCACAACCATTGGCCAAAGGGTGGCGCTATAGCAATCAATTGAAAAATGCCAACTTTGAACAGGTACAACTCATGCCCTGTTTGATACACACATGCGTCTCCTCATGCCAAACAACTTTCACGGTCTGACTTTTGACCTCTGACCTTTAGATCTCTTTTTCAATTATATGAAAAGAAGTTAAAATCAAACTCCTCCTGGGATCTTTGAGCAATCTGCACAAAACTTTCTACACATGTACTTTGGACCTATGCCTAGTGGCGGATTTTCCATAAATGAAAACAATAAGCTTTTATGAGCCAATGAATATTGCAGTTTTATGACAATTATTCATCTGCCCCTAACACATACATGCAGACTCACATTTCTTTGAAACTTTGCAGTAATGCAGAGGGTCATTCCAAATATCACTGAAACCAATCTTACTCCAATTGGACAAAGGGGGCGCTAAAGTAATTTTTTGAAGGCAATCAGTGTGAGTGTGCAAAGAGGGATGGGGTGGTTATGGAGGTTAGTGTAGAGCTGTCAGATCCGAGTCTCTGCATGACTGTGTGTCAGGCAGACAAGGGTGTCTATATCGGACTGGCTCACAGGAGAGTTGGTGGTGGCTGACCATTAATATTCCCAGGGGTCCCCCAGTGACTCATTATGGCTCAGAGCGTCCTCTCCCCTCTCCAGAACAGCTCCAGAACAAAAACTTGGTCTATGCCGAAAGCAGTGCTTGTTTGTTGGATAGCAGCTGAGACACAGCCCCTTATGGGCGTGGAGGTCGGTTAGATTGGGATTCTATGGGGGAGACTGGAGCCCAGGGCGTCATGGGCTGTCCCCTATACGTACCTTCTTGCTGTTACAATTATTCATAAAAAAAGATCTTAAGGTTCAAGCTTATTGCCAGCAGTACCAATCACAAAACAAAGACATGTGAAATTAATTTTGCACTAAAACCTCACACAACTACTCACAGGAATAAGGAGATGTCTGTGACAAGCAAATCTGAACCTTATCCACGCCACACTCCTCCACCACCCCTGCCTAGACACCCAGTAGAAGACACTAGATACATGTTGTGATAGCTCTGTACTGACTTGCACACCCTCTCTAGGCCCACAAGTGGCCATTTTTTTCCTACTGAGTGTAGCGTTGTGAGCTTGTACATTGGCTATTTTCACAATGTTTGCCTCTTTCTTACCTAATATTTGAGATAGTATATATATATAGATAGTATAGTCTTAACTCATTGAGTGCCAGAACTTTTTTTTTTTTTTTACGTTTTGTTTATTTGTTTTTGTTCTTTTACATACTCCTAGGTAGTACAATTGAGTGCCATAATTGCCAGATTTTTAAAAATAATATTTTGTCCCAGTGCCAGAGTTTTTTTCACAGAAAACAAAAAGTGCTTAGGAAGCGAGATGCAGCCTTTTTCAGTTCTAAGTTAAACAAGGAGTGGATGGAGCTGCACATCTTCAGATGATGATATCATGGGTTCTGAACATGTTTTTCAAAAAAAAGAAAAAAAAAGGTTTTTGTTTATTTATGCTAATTTTTCAAAAACACGTGAAACACGTTAATGGCACCCAGCGCCATAGCGGTAAAAACACGTGAAACACGTTAATGGCACTCAGTGAGTTAAGAGTAATTCAATTTTAACTTTAGAAATGTGCAGATACCCTGTATACACTTATATTTTGGTAGACTTTTGATATGTTATTAAGTACACCTGATACTACAATAAACCATTGAGAAACCTTTTGTTCCAATTTTTTTTGGGTCAAACCATATATGCACCCGCCTAGTGACAGCCTGTGAATCTTCGATTCCTGTCTATGGCCATGGGTTGAGGTGTCTATGAGTAAGGTTCTTAACCCTGGATTGCTAGCCACAATCCCTCAGCTGCTACGAACGCTCATTTGTTAATTACATGGGCTGCTTTGTCTCAAGTTCAATCTATTCTGTTTCTACGTCTTATTGTGCTATTGTTGCATATTGCTTTTTGCCTTTAATGCCTTGGCCCGCTTAGCGCTGCTTGCAGCTTTACTTTTTTTTGCAATTCTTTATTTTGGAGAAAATGTGTACATCCTACCACATAGTTTCATCTTGAGTGGCAGAGTTTTTTAAAACAGGTTAAAGCCAGTGCCAGCGTTTTTAACGATTTTCTTTACGTTTTCAAGTTATGACAAAATATTTTCCGTGATCACCGTCCTCACGGTGATCCCCTCATTACACACACAGTGGTCTCGTAGAAAGAAAAAAAAGAAAAAAATCCGATCGCGGTACTCTCTCTAAGCCTGTTGAAAATAGCATGTTTCGCCAAAAATACATAGTAAAACACAGAAGCAGAGATACAGAATGTTTCCCAAATACTTTAACCAGGAAGTGAATGGAGCAGTACATCTTTGGAACAGGTTATCTATGGTTCTGTGTGGAGAACGCTCAATTATACAAAAACCTTGGTAAAGGATGAACATCTTAACAATTTTAACCCTTCCCAAAATACCATCCTTTAGTTTTTTTCTTTTTTCAAAAACACAACACACAGCACAGAAAAGAAAAAGTAACAAAAAAAAGTACATTCTGAGACCGGGGAAGCACAAAAAACAACCGCGCACCTTAGTGAGGCAGGAGATATTCCACTTTTTTTAGTATGATACTATAAAAGAGATTATGGTAAAGAGAGACAATGACTTTCCACTAACCCTATCACTGTGTTAGCATATTATGAAGGAAAAACAATCACATGATGCAGAAGACAAAGACATGAAGATGAGTCAACCAAAATCCAAAAGTCCCTAATACATTATCTCTCTAAAGCAAAACCTTGTCTGTAAGTAAACTATTTTATGGTAGATGTATGCTATGGATATGTTTTGTTTCTAGGCAATGTTGGTGCACCTGATGTTTGATGGTACAAAAACATCTAGCACCCCAATGGCATTGTCTCCGGTTTGTGTATGCCATAATTTCATTAACATCCCTTTTATACAGCAAATCTTGGGGTAATTTATATTTTGTCACACAACCCTGTCACTACTGTAACCCCGTGACAGTATAAATTAGCATATACAGTATATATTTCCATACCTGGTTGTAATCTTCCTAGCCTTACTAGTCCCATACAACTCATATTCACCTAATTCAAGACTGTTGGACACTTGGCCTCGGCTTGCCCTCCTGAATATACATATGGATGTGTAAAACCTTCATATTCATCATTATAAGGGTACTTCATGTCATTTATTTAGTGAGCTAACCTTGGACTGCTGGTAGTGGCTGGTAGTGGCATGCCCTCCCCCTATTAGAAAGCACCCTCCAAATGACACGTTATTTAGTTTCATGTTTTAAGCATAGAGCTTCTGCGGATTGTGATGGAGCTCTGAGGTGGGGACAAAACAGCACCAGCACCGTTGAATCAAATGACATTAAAGTTGATGTGTCAAAAAAAAAAGTTCAAACCATAGTAGCACAATTCTAGCACACCCACAAGCCGTGTGTGTGTGTGTGTGTGTGTGTGTGTGTGTGTGTGTGTGTGTGTGTGTGTGTGTGTGTGTGTGTGTGTGTGTGTGTGTGTGTGTGTGTGTGTGTGTGTGTGTGTGTGTGTGTGTGTGTGTGTGTGTGTGTGTGTGTGTCAGACAGAGTGAAAGTTAGGGCTAGGGTATCATTTTATTTAGTTTTTCAACCTCCCCAAAACTGTAATCCTAGAACAATGTCCCTTAGCTAATTTCAAATATTGAGTGACTTTTCTGTGAGACATGGTATCAAAACTGTCAGGAGCTAAATTCATAATTATGCTTTGTATGATCCTGATAAGAAATAGGAAACCAGGGGGCACGGTGGCGCAGTCGGTAGCGCTGTCGCCTCACAGCTAGAAGGCAGTGGCGGACTGGCCATTTGGCGTACCGGGCAAATGCCCGGTGGGCCGCTGGGCCAGTGGGCCACTGCCCCCCCCCCCCCCCCCCCCCCGTTGACAAAACGGCCCGGGGGGTGGTGGGCCGGTTCGGACCAAAATGCCAGGGCTGAATTTTGGTCCCAGTCCGGCCCTGCTAGAAGGTCCTGGGTTCGATTCCCGTAGGGTATGCTGTGGGCGCTGGGGGCGTGTTCTCTCCTCCGCGTCATCAGTGCCCATACCCTAGGTGGGGTTGGTGAAAGGGCCTCTCTCTGTGTTCCCTAGGGTAGGTACCCTCACAAAAACATGCAGTAATCCTGGTCACTATACTGCCTCCCCCTGGCCAGTCGGGGGGCCTGATGGAGGGGAAGGGAACTGGTTGGAATAACGTGTTCCTTCCACGCACTACGTCCAACCAGGGAAACTCTCCCGTCAGGTGACAAGAAAGTCAGTTGGCTCTCATGCATTGAAGGAGGCATGAGCTCGGCCCTGGCCTCCCTAGGTTGGCAGAGGGAATGTAGTGCCCATGATTACATAGAGAATTGGCACTGGGTGTAAAAAATAGGGTTACAAAATCGTGGGATAAAATTCTAAGTAAAAAAAAAAAAGAAATAGGAAACCAGGACAGCTGGATGTGAGTTCTTCGGTTACATGTCATTGTTCCGACATTACTAACCCTATCCCTAAGCCTAACCGCACGCGGAAGCCACGTAGTCGGAGTAGTGGGATGTCGGACTTATGAGCAGTCACCAGTTCTTCTATGGCTACAATTTCTCCCTCCCGCTCTCTCTCCCTCTCTCTCTCTCTCTCTCTCTCCGATCCCTCATACGCGTACAGGTTGAACGCTATCTGCTAAAACACTGTGCAGCCACACTGTAACACACACACACACACACACACACACACACACACACACACACACACACACACACACACACACACACACACACACACACACACACACACTGAGAGTGTACAAATGGAACCAAATGGACCCATTAGGGTCCATTTGGTTCCATTTGTACACTCAGAGTTACAGACCTGTAAGGATCAATTTGGTTCCTAACTATCTATCATTTAGCTGGGGACCCCTTGGAACTCCTTCAAGGACCCCTGGGGGTCCCCGGACCCCACTTTGAGAACCAATGCCCTAACCCTAACTTCATTAATAAAGTCAAAGCAATGTTTATGTTAGATGTATTTACTTACTTACTTACTTACTTATCCCCATTACGCCGGCTGGCGCATAGGGCAGCAACAAAGTTTCTCCACTTGCATCTGTCTTTGGCCATCTTCTCTATGGTCCCCCAGCTCTGGTGTTGTTGCCAGAGCTCCTTCTCTATCGTCCTCCGCCATGTTGTTTTAGGCCTCCCTTTCTTTCTTTTGCCTTCTGGGGTCCAGTGTAATGCGACTCTTGGGATCGCGTTGATGTCCATTCTGAGGACATGGCAAATCCAGGTCCACCTGCGTTTATTTATTATGCAAAGCATGTCGTCCTGTTGGGTGATGTTGAGGAGATTATTGTTTGAGATGGTCTTGGGCCAGAATATTCGCAGGATTTTGCGTATTTTGATGTATTTATTAGGTATTTATTGCCAAGTGCACTTTATCAAGTGCAATTCCGGTTTCCCTAAAAGCTTGTGCTCACTGAGACCACGGAATGCATGCTAATTCGCTGAAATGTCCGTGCAGAATGCAAATTCATATCAATGAGGAGCGCACACAGCGCAGCGTGTGTTGTGTCGTGGAGTTGGAACCTTTTGAAGGGATCCCTGCTGACGATTGCCGCACGGGATTCCCGCTGTTGTCTGCCTACTGTTTTTACAATCAGTAGGTAGGCAGTCATTATTTTACAATCAATAGAGTATCACATTTTGAACAGGTAACTCAGTTCAGTTCAGGTCAGGTGTGTGTGTGTGTGTGTGCGTGTGTGCGTGCGTGCATGTTGCATTTCATTAACACATCATTTACTGGTGTTGGTCAGTGATTTCATCTCAAAACACTTTGCGGATAGCTCACTTACCAGTGAGCTATCCGCAGCATCTCCATGCGCAGTAGAATTAGCATATCTAGATTCCTTTTCAGTCCCATTTTCTCCCCAATTCTCTGTGTGCTGCAGTCCCTCTACGTTGCTCCCCAACCCACACACACACACACACACCTCTTACAATACACATGAAGTCACCAGCTGCTTCTTTTCACCTGACAGCTAGGGGTTTCCTAGGGAGAGCCATCTGCCATATCCATCAGATCCCTTACCTGCTGAACAGGCCAACCAGCAAGGTTTGCCAGTACAGCAACAGCTAGGGACACAATCCCTGCTCTCTATTAATTGAGTACAAAGGACCCCAATGGAAACAAACTATAGGCTTTCTTGGGTTTTTTAATCCTCTTAGCTGACCAACTGCAACAACACTGAAAAGGCAAAAAGATGTGTCAGATATATTTTTGGGTGGTGCCAACCACCCCTATATCTGGCTTTGTCCGTGTGTCCGTATGTATGTATGTATGTATGTATGTATGTCTGTCCAATAAACAAACATTGATGACAACATCAATACGGGGGTCAATACGGGGCTCATCATAGGCACCACCCTCTTCACACAGGGTGTGATTTTTAGCGGCGCTAGCCGCTCTATACCTGACTTTGTCCGTGTGCGTCAACGTTCTGATTGGTCAGGTGCGTCAACAAAGTGATTGGTCAAGCTTCACGTGACACATGGCTATAAACACATTATAAACACATATCGATGACAAAATGTATCAAAGGCGCCGCTACCTTCACACAGGGTGTGATTTTTTATTTATATAATCTTTAACTCTGTGATAGACGTGGCAAGTTTGAAGTCGATCGGTCAGACGCATCTCTTTTTTTTTTGTTATTCAATTTTTATTGATTTTACATTTTACAAAACAAATGCATTTCAATAAAACAATAATCATAAATAACATAATTATCCCCCACCCCTCTCCCTTTACCCCCTCTTCATTCCCCCATCCCTTCCCACCCCACCCTCCTTCCACATAGTCACACAACACAACTCCAGCATTATCGAGTCAATAGGTCTTTCAGATCAGATATCAGATTTGTCCACAGATCGATTGTGCCCTGTTTGGCATGATTAATCCTGGCCGATGACAGTTCCAGATAGGCAATGTCCAAAAAGCTCCTTAGCCAGTGTGTTTTGGATAAGTCATGAGGAGGTTTCCAGCGTTGGACAATAATCTTTTTGGCTGCTGTAAGTCCTGCTAGCCATACTTTGCGTGCCTTTACAGTAAGAGATAGTTTAGAGTCATCATTCAAAAGATGTACAAATGGATCCATTGGCAGTTGTACTCGCATTAATTCTGATAAAGTCCCCAACACATTCCCCCAAAACTCCATAATCCCCGGACATTCCCATACCATGTGTACAAAAGAGCCCAAGGTTCCCGGGGCACAGAATGTGCAATACGGGTCAGGTGCCAGTCCCATTCGGTGCCTGATTCTGGGCGTTACATATGCTCTGTGACAGAACTTAAGATGTATATACTGATGATTTGGATTTTTTGATGCACCAGCTACGTTGTCCCAAATAGCATCCCAGTCCAATTCTAGCCCTAAATCTGTTATATCACAATTCCAGGCTTTCATTCCTGCTGAGGTTGTATATTTTTGAGAATTTAATTGATCATACAAATATGACACTATTCGTTTAGGAGCTCTCTGGAACCAGCTAAGAATGGGATGGTCTTTTAACTCAGTGCCCCAGGGAACCCTATTGGCCCTACAAACGGATCTCACTTTGAAATAAAAGAATAGAGAATGCCTATCGACACCATATTTTGAGACTATATCTTGAAAATCTAGAATGTTAACCGAACCATTAATATCTTGGAGAGTCCTAATGCCCTTCTCCTCCCAATTTCTGTTAACCAGTGGTCTCCCCCCAGACAAAATGTGGTTATTATTCCATATAGGAGCTGCTTTACACCATTTACTTTTAAATCCTATGAATCTCTCTACTGTTCTAAACACCTGTAACAAATATGAAAAAATCGGTCCATAGTATAGATTACATTTTCTGGTAGAAATACCCATCAGGAGGAAATCCTTCAATTGTACAGGGGCTAATAAGTCACACTCCAATTCTTTCCATGAAGATGTAATAACATCCTCCATCATGACATTGAGACTTCTTAATACAAATGACCAGTGATACAGTTTGAAATTAGGACATGCCCATCCCCCATCAGACTTTCTGTATTGAAGCACAGACCATTTTATGCTCGGCTTTTTACCATTCCAAATGTATTTTCTTAATGAGGTATCCAGCTTTTTCCAATATCCCGCTGGTGGTGCCAACGGGACCATTGAGCTGATGAAGTTGATGCGTGGTAAGATATTCATCTTAACCACCGCTATACGCGCTGGTACTGACGATGGCAGATGTTTCCATCTACTGATATCGTCTTCTATTTTTGTAGAAACTAATGAAAAATTTGTTTTAGCTATAGCCACTAGAGAAACACTAATTTTGATACCCAAATAAGACACTTCATCAGTAACAATAATCTGGGGAGGAATGGTCACGTCACATTGGTCCACATTCACAAGCATTAATGCAGTTTTTGATAAATTAACCTTACAACCTGAAAAGTACCCAAAATTCTCCAATATTTCCAACACAACCGGGAGTGATCTCTGCACATCCGCCATATATATCAATGCATCATCAGCATACATCGAGACGGAATGTGATGTCGTGCCCACCGTAATAGGAGAGATCCGAACACAGCTCCTAATCAATTGCGCCAATGGCTCGATGGATAAATTAAAAATGAGTGGCGAAATCGGATCCCCTTGCCTCACCCCACGTTTTATATCAAACAGTTCCGAGAGGCCTCCTCCAACATTGACCCTAGCTGATGGAGTAGCATACAAAGTTCGAATCATATTGATAAAATGGTTTCCAAATTTGAATTTTTCTAATACCTTCCATATATAGGGAAACTCCAAGCGATCGAAAGCTTTTTCGAAATCAATAAACAGTAGGCCACATGCAGGAGGAATCTTGCCTGTTGCACTCAGAATGTGGAGGAGTCTACGAATATTATCAGCGGCGAGACAGCCTTTAATAAATCCAGTTTGATCAGGACTAATTATTTTCCCAATGACCGTCTCAAGCCTGCTGGCCAGAACTTTAGAAAATATTTTTAGGTCTGCATTTATCAATGAAATTGGTCTATAATTTGCACACTCCAGGGGATCCTTTCCGGGTTTTGGAATAACTGTAATCAGAGCTGTGTTCAGGTCTCTATGAAAAAAACCCTTTTCAATTGCATAGTTCAAAGTTTCCAACCATATAGGACCAACAACCTCCCAAATTGCTAAATACAGCTCCACTGGGATACCATCTATACCAGGTGAACGGCCCTTGTTAGTATCTTGCACAGCTTTAAGTAATTCCCCTAATGAAATAGGCGCATCCAATTTCTCTGTCTCCTCTGATGTTAAACTAGGCAAGTCCAGTCCTTCAAAAAACTCTGTAAAGTCCTCCTCTGATGGGACACCACCCCCTGTATATAGGTTTTTAAAAAAATCTTTAAATGTCTCATTTATTTCCTCTGTTGATGATACCACACCTCTTTTAACACATTTAATAGCTGGTATAGCCCTCTTAGCTTCTTGTCGTTTAAGTGTTAATGCCAGTAAATGGCTAGGCCTGCTGCCCTCTGCGTAGTACTTGTGTTTAGTTATGTGAATCATGTATTCTGCCCTGCGTCTTAATAAATCATTTAATTCTGCTTGTTTGGCTTTAAGCTCGTTTTCTATAGACATGGTGTAGTTCCTTTCAAGCGTGTCTTCTAACTCCTTACATTGTTTTTCCAACCGGGAAATATCTTGCAGTCTGGTTTTATGTAGATGGGAACTAAACCATATTGCATTATTTCTAATAAACCCTTTAACCGTGGCCCAGACTACAGTCATATCCGCAACACTGTCTTTGTTTATAGAAATAAACTCAGCCAGTTTCGTCCTCAATTGAGTAATAAATTCTTCATTTTTCAACAAAGTGCAGTTAAACCTCCATCTCGAAGCCTTATTTTTAATATTTCCGTAGTCAAATGAAGATATCACCGGGCTGTGATCCGACAGAAGCCTGGGTAAAAATTCTACTGAATGTACAGTGGACAGCAAGCCAGAGGCAATTAAGATATAATCAATTCTACTGAAACTTTTATGCCTAGGGGAGAAATAGGTGTAGTCCTTCTCAAAGGGGTTGTGCACTCTCCATACATCCACCAGGTGGAGATCTTTAACAAAACAACTAAATGCTTTGGATGCAGAGTCCTGAACAGATGCCATAGATAAAGAGGATTTGTCTATTTTGCTAGCAAATACAGCATTCATATCTGAGCCGATATATAGCTGATAATCATTTAACTTTAGAAGTTCTGCAGTGATTGAGGGGAAAAAGTCAGCTTCAAAAACGGTTGGTGCATAAATGCTAACAAATGCAACTTTTTTGCCCTGAATGGATGTACAGCAGAATGCCAAACGTCCCTTCCTGTCTGCGCCTATCTTATCAACGGTAATATTTATGTTGCGCCTTGACAATATCATCACTCCTTTTGTACGTGTACCATCTGATGAGGCCACAACTGATTTATAGAACTTATTTTGAACTCTGGGGGTGTCTTCAAGTTTAAGATGCGTTTCCTGCAAAAGAGCAATGTCAATTTTCTTCCTTCGTAAGTAATCTAGGACCTTAGAGCGTTTTTGTGGTGTGTTTAGACCTCTGACATTAAAAGATAATACATTAAAGGACTCTAACCTTCCCATGTCATTAACCTTGCCTTGGATTTGTTGTGATTTGTTAGTGGAACTTCGAGGAGTCCTTCCCCCCACCCCCCTCCCTCTGCCCGCCCCCTCCCCCCTCGCCCCCCCCTCCCTCCCACTCGCCCCCCCCTCCCTCCCACTCGCTCCCTTACTTCCCCCCACCCCCCTCCCCTGACTTTGTAACATCAGTGAGAAACACTTAGCAACGTCTGTCACTGAACACTGTCTGCCCCCCCCCCCCATTATTAATACAATGATGAAACCTTACCCACAGATACAAAATAAATGATAGAAAAATAACCTACATAATCCTAGGTAAACACAACTCAAACATACGTATTCGTTGATACATACTTATTAACTATGTGACCGAAAAGACCATCACACCAAAGGGTGGCGTCACTCTCACCGCGGCTCCAGTAAAACGAACGGAGAAGAGAAAAGAAAAGAGAGAGAGAAAAAAAGAAAAAGAAAAAACATTGGAGCACGGAGCCTTTCGGCTACCGCGGCGCAGTTAAAACTCAACCTAAACATACACCTCTCTTCCAAGTTTAGTAGTCCACCGCAAAAAGGAAAGAACATTGCATTTTTAAAAATAAAATAAATACAAAAATATAAATAAAAATATACAGACGACTATTTACCTCGTATAGTCTTATCATATGCAATGCCCTGAACACAATATACTATATGGACTGTAAAATACTTTCTAAGGTGCCTTGGTTTTCTTCAAAACAAAAAAAATAAAACAAACAAGCGAATATGCATATAAATGTTTAAAAAAATCAAAAAATGTAACCCCCAGTGCAGTCGCTTGTCCATGTCTGCCCACTCCACAGCTCACCCATCTCCATTACGCATCGTTGTTGTCGTTCTCGTTGTCGATCTCCGCAGCCTCCTCCTCCATCGTCTCGCCCTCCATCGCCGCTGGATCCAAGGCGTCTCTCGCTTCCTCCGCCGTGTTAAAAGACATTTTCCTGCCCTTGTAGTTGACTTTAAGAATGGCCGGGTAGATGAGATACGACTCGATGCCTTTTTGCCACAATTTGGTGCGTATTTCTTTGAACGCGCGGCGGTCTTTCGTCGTACCAGGGCTGTAATCGGCAAAAAACAGCAATTTGGCTCCCCCAGGTAGAGTCGGCTTGGCTTTCCGTGCTCCCTCCAGGATCGCCTGTCGGTCGGGGAAGTGTAGAAGCCTGAAGATCATCGTTTTCGGTCCCGATTTCTTGTTGGAGAAGATTCTATGTGCCTTGTCGACGGTCACCACCGCATTACGCAAGCTCTTCATGGTTGGAATCCATTTGGGTAACATCTTCTGGAGGTAACCCCTCGGATCATCTCCTTCAGCACCAGTCGGCAAACCGACCAATCTGACATTATTAATTCTGGCCCGATCCTCCAGTTCGTTCAGCTTCTTCTGGACCCTAATCAATTCAGCAAGGCAGGAATCATTGATTCCCTCGCCCGTGCGTACGTCAGCTTGCAGGCTATCTAATCGGTTGGACATCGTGTCAAACTTTTCAGCGTGGACCACTAGTTGCCCTTTCAGGGACTTAAGCATATCGCCATTATCTGCCAAACCTTTCTGTATGGGGACCATAGCTTGGCCAATTGCATCTTTTACGATGGAAGCTACTAGTCCTTGCCAGGTTCCCATCTGCGATTCAATTGTTTGTTTGATTAGCGTAGCTATATCCCCCGTTAGCATGTTAGCCCTCGGTCCGTCGCCCGGCTCTTGTTGTTTGTAAGGCGAGGAAGCGAAAGGGTCGGATTGTCCATCCATAGTGGTGAAGTTTAGATCTTAATTTGTATCAACGTTGAAAAAATTGTGGAAAAAAAGTAGTCTATGAGTCGAAAAATATATATAAAAAGAGGAAAGTTTGTCAGCGCTCAGTGCCGTGCGGCCATCTTGCTTCGTGCCTCACGTGACCACAGTCAGACGCATCTCAAAATATGTGAAGGACCCGTACACTCACACGCACACAGAGATTTTGTGCATTTATAGATGTGTAAACATATTTATTTCAAAAGTAACTTGATTAATGGCCAGAAGTAAGGGAAATTAATTATATGATCCGTTACCAGTGATCCAGCTGTGCTCACAAGTTTTACGTCACCAGGCATCAAGTGAACACTGAGTTGAGAATCACTTTTCATGTCCTGGCTGATCAGACCCACAAAGGTTCAACGCTTCTCTGTTAAAGACGCCCCACTGACTGACTGGAGAGAGCAGCAACCAATTAGGGCTTTGACACAACTCTGTCATTCAGACAGCAAGACAAAAATAACTCAAGATCTAAGCACTGAAACAAACAGGGTAACATCATATGTTTCAAAAACATCTCACTCTCCTCAGGTAGACACACGATTGACAAGAGATGAGGCTTGAGATGTTGTAAGACACACGCACGCACGCACGCACGCACGCACGCACGCACGCACGCACGCACGCACGCACGCACGCGTTGTCACACACACACACACACACACACACACACACACACACACACACTGTGCAACAGTGCATAGCCTATGTGCCTGCTGGCCAGATCGGAGAGCTAGAGAAGACACACCAGAGGGAAAGAACAGCCATTCATTTTCCAGCTGAGTGGCGCTGTTAGCCTTCTGACAGCAAGGCCCAGTCACCCACATGGTTAGAGAAACAGATAAGGAGTGAGAGACAGATAGGGAGAGTGAGGTAGAAACCCTAGCTGGAGGGTTAATGAAGTCCAGCCATCCTTGAGGGCAGATTACTCATCTGTTAACAAGCTGTCTTCCCCTCCCATCCCTCACTGCTGTTGTCTCTCACTGGCCCAATCACATTGCATTACTGCTACCGAGCCAATGGCCAGGGGTACACAGTCCTGTTGCATTTCATCAAGTTCAACATAGAACTGTGAAAAAGAAAAAAAGTGATTTTGCAAACAAAAGCCACAGAGCTCATCGGTCGAAGAGATTATGGACACATGCTCGGTGCTGCAAGGTTATTGGAATCAAGGTCCATACGTCCTGGACTCTCAAGCTGTGGAACAAACTCCCCCTTGCAGTCCGAACTGCAGACTCACCTGATGGGGGCCTGGGTGGGGGGCAGAGTATAGTTGTCTCCCCTGCTGAGCTGAAGACCATCAAGCTAGTGAATCAGCAGTCATCCTAACAGTGCACCGTATTGGAATCAGCACGGGGGATGCAGTCCTGCTTTTGCTTTAATGTTGTGATTCTATTTGGATTTCTCATTAAACAATTTACCAATTAAGGGGTTTTGTGCGGTAGATCAGTGATCCCCAACCTTTTCTAGATCAGGGCCCACTTGAAAATCTTGAACAAAGATGATACAGGGTAGAGAACATGTACAGAGTAAGTGGAAGGGTAACACTAATTGAAATAGGATAACAATAAGTACAATATAAACAACAACGATACTAGGCCCTCTGCATCTGGGCTGGTCAGGTATGCATACTGTATAGTAAGTACTGTAGATAGACATAGAGGCATCTGTATCGTGTGGATTCTGTCACCAATAAAAATGGCATATAAAGACTGCATACCTGTCTGCACATGTACATATCAGGAAAGCGCACTACCTTGAAACTACCATCCATTTGACATCAGTCAGAGATGGAGGAGGAACATGGAAGTTAAAATAGGCCTTACATGTGACCTTCATGGGCTCAGATTAACATCTGTTCCATCTTTCTCACCAAGGGTATGACACATCAGTGCTCTGTGCAGGCCCCCGACTAGACATGCATGAATGAATCTCCATGGCCAAGGACAACCATATATGCTCACTAACAGATCTGGCCCTGGTGTTTTTTCTTATCCATGTACATGTACTATAAGTGTGTGTGTGTGTGTGTGTGTGTGTGTGTGTGTGTGTGTGTGTGTGTGTGTGTGTGTGTGTGTGTGTGTGTGTGTGTGTGTGTGTGTGTGTGTGTGTGTGTGTGTGTGTGTGTGTGTGTGCCCCGACAGTAATAGCTGTGCTATTACTAACTATGAGTTTCATGTGACTCACCCTAGAAGAGAGGTATCTAACTTCAGAGTTTTCATGACAGTTTTAATTTCCGAGTAGTGCTATTCCTTTAAGTAAATAAATAAATACAGTAGACATTGTGTATTTAGTAGGCATCTTGGTGTGTCAGTAGGTCATGGTATGATATCACATTTGTCTGGAATTGTCTTGTTGGTGTGATCATTCATACACAGGTCACAGGCAATCAGTGAGAGATACTCCCACAGGACTCTGATTGTCTCATACCAGTGAACATAGAAGGGGTGGAGCAGTATCTATTTAAGCTCATGGTGGTAAAATGTCTGTAAGACATGAAGGTCCAGAGGCACTTAAACATGATGCTACTGAGCAAGAGCAGTGTGCAGGATTTTTCATCATGGCAGACTGAGTTTTCCTTCATGACATCTGCTCATGTGTGCTACAGGTGCGTGTATGTGTCTGTGTCTTGCTAAAATGGCTCTGGGATCTTTTGAACAGTAATGGTGGTATCTAACACCTGCACTGAAATCCTGAGTGTTAATTTAACTCTGAGACAAGGCAAAGGCCAGGCAAGGCAACTTTATTTATACAGCACCTTTCATAAACAAAGGTAATTCAAAGTACTTTACAGAATAAAACCAAATGCAATCAGAGTGCAACAATGCACTTTAAAAAGAGATAGAGAGTATAATAGATACAATTGAAATAAGATTTCAATTGTATCTATTGTGAAGTGGAAAGAAAATTTGTGGAGGTATTTGTGGTCTACTGCCAGTGTGCATGCAAAGGTTGGCACTGTTTCGTCCAGCGGTTTGCAACATTAGCTCAGAAGCAATCTGGGATCCCAGGTAAAAAAAAAGGAAAAACAGCGCCCCCAGCGTTTTTCACTTTTGCATTTGACTCTGGGGGGAGTGATTAAATAGACCGACGATGACTGGAAACCGGTGTTTGGTCTCTGCCCTCAGCCCTCCACTTCCGGTGGCGCGCCTATGTTTTCATTCCCACTAACAATATTTCTCCACGGAACACTAACACCATTTCTCCAACGAAACATTGATTGTTTTGTTTATAAGCCCACTTGTTTCTATGATGGAAGAACAAGTTAAAATGTTACTAACTTTCCGTTGTTTTGTCGGCTCCGAGGACGCTATTGTTAAATGAGTTTGGGTTTGTTTCCAGTGGAAGCGGACGCACAGATGTAAATCCCGCCCACTACATTTGATTGGGTAAAGCGCGGCCTGCTTCCTGATCTGAAGGCACGCCCACTTGTAGGCCAATCCTGATACGTTCTGAACGGGGCTCCCGACAGATTCAGTAGCGCAGCTCTGAATCTGTTCTTGAGAGATTAGCTCAGAAGAGACGCTTCATTGACTATTCAGTATTCATTGTAGTAAAATCCTCAGTGTTAATTTAACTACAAAAAGTTGGCTAAAGTTTGTCATACCAAGCCCCAGTCATCGACTTCATGTGTTTTGACAAGACCAGGTATTGGACAGATGAAACGCATACATATGGCGGTTGTGTCAATCACTTCACCTAATAAACATAACCTTTCCCTCAATTCTTAGGGCCCGTTTACACGACAACGGTCTCTACAGAAAACGGCAAAATAAAGTATCAGATGTGCTGTCCGTTTACACAGGAACGGTGTTTGAGTGAAACCACCTTCCAGGGTGAAAATCTTTAACACCGCTCCGTGTCCCGTCTCCATGTAGACGGAGGAAACGGCAAAACGTGTGTCGTTGCCAGATGTTGTGAGAGAAGTAAGCAGCCAGTTCTATGAAAACAAGCCCCAAAGAGGCGACTAGGCTACATTAGCACTTTAAACCTGTACATTGGCTATTTGAAAATAGCAGATCTACAAGCTCACAGTGAGCTTGTAGATCTACTATTTTCAAAAAGATCTTGAAAAGAAATAGTGATATATATATATATATATATATATATATATATATATATATATATATATATATATATATATATGGTAGTCTCCCTTGCCTCAGATGTCCTTTCTAAGCACCACTTAACAAGCCACAGTAGAGTTCCAGTTGAGTGGTTCATAGGTCAACAGCATGTAGCACACATCCCCTGGTGGGAGCATAAAGTACTGTACGCGATGTAGGGAACCTTCACTCCTTCCAAAATTGCTCTTCCATCTACTATATAAGGTTCAAGTTGTGTGTCTTTGGTGGGCGCGCAGATATGCCCATCTATGGACTGGACGTGTTATCAAGGCAGTAACCCCAGAGACTACCGGCAGGCTTATTCTAGTGATGACCTGCTCGAAGTGCCTACAATGACATATAAAAAACACGGTGTGTTTGACGGCGTGCAATACACTCCCATTACACCAGGACAGACAGGCAGCCTCTGTGGATAGCTTTAAAGCACAGCTCAAGACCTATTTCTTCACTCTAGCTTTTAGTTGATTTTTTGTGTGTGTGTGTGTGTGTGTGTGTGTGTGTGTGTGTGTGTGTGTGTGTGTGTGTGTGTGTGTGTGTGTGTGTGTGTGTGTGTGTGTGTGTGTGTGTGTGTGTGTGTGTGTGTGTGTGTGTGTGTGTGTGTGTGTGTGTGTCTTTGGAAGCCTAGGGTATGTGCACAAGTTGGTTGTGAGGGGCCTTCAAATGGCCGGCCTCTTCAGAAGGAGGGCCAAACTGTTAGAAAGTACTGCTCAGTATCAGCTATTATAGGAAGCCGCTAGGCATTGTTTCCTTTATCCATGATTGTTGTCTGACAAGTATGTCAACTGGTTTGTATGTACTGTAACAATGTTCTGCCATCTAGGTACTTTGTAAGTGGCTGGTTTCCTATTGTCTGACTGCATTGGCAGTGTTTATGTCCTGTTTATGTGGACATGAATACATATTTCAAGTGTGTGTGTGTGTGTGTGTGTGTGTGTGTGTGTGTGTGTGTGTGTGTGTGTGTGTGTGTGTGTGTGCGATGTTTGTGTGTGAGAGAGAGAGAGAGAGAGACACATGCACACAATTTCTGCACAATATCTTGAGCTTCAACAATAGGTTGTAATGACAGACGCAGTGGGAGCATAGAGGAGCTGATAAGACATGAGATAGAGAGAAGGTTATTATAGTTTTGAATACTTCATTCGTTTTAATTATTTTTGCCATTTTGACTTTATGTTTTCAATTTCAGTTTATTTTAGTTTTTAAAGTGGGTTTGCTAGTTTAGTTTAGTTTTTATTTTGTGAAAATTCTTAGTTAGTTAGTTTTCGTTTTTTTTTGCGGTGCCAACCGCTCTACATTTGACTTTGTCTGTGTGTATGTTTGAGCCCGACCTCATTGTCTGTGTGTATGTTTGAGCACGACCTCACCATGACCTCAACAGCTGCGGCTGATTGCACACACACACACACACACACACACACACACACACACACACACACACACACACACACACACACACACACACACACACACACACACACACACACACACACACACACACACACACACACACACACACAGGCCAGGAAGCCTAATACAATCTTGCACCAACCCCCCCCCCCTTGCTTAAGTCAACAACTGTGCTTGAACATCAAAGGCACCGCTTCCTTCACACAGGGTGTGATTTTTAGCGGTGCCAACCGCTCTACATTTGACCGTGTCTGTGTGTATGTATGTATGTATGTATGTTTGAGCACGGCACACGCAGTGTGCAGCCACCAGGAGGCAGAGCTTAGTAAAACACATTTTTGGAATAAATTTACAGGGATTTAACATTGTTTCTCTCGTACATATATAGCCCAATTAAATAAACTCATCAAAGGCACCGCTTCCTTCACACAGGGTGTGATTTTTATTGTAATATGGGGTAGTCAGAGGCAAGATTTAAAAAGCACAGGAAAATAGCAATAATAGCAGATCTACAAGCTCACGACACTGTGAGCTTGTAGAGTCTCTCTCTCTCTGGTGGGGGTGGAGAGAGACGTGCGTGTGTTCTGTGTGTGTGTGTGTGTGCGCGCGCGCGCATGCGTGTATGTGTGTGTGTGCGTGTGCGTGTGCTAGCCAGTAAATGTTAGCCTGGTTCCAGACGAATCTGCCATTGCAAAAACAAAATTGCCCGTGGCAGATTAGGTCTGGCCCCTCTCAATAGGGATTTTATTTCTCTCCCTCCGAAGTTGTGAGGGACCAATCAGAGCCCAGTATGCAAATGTGCGGGGGTTTATCACCAGAGGCATTTTTTTTATTTGCCCCACGGAAATTCAGGTTCCACACAGAGATTCCAGACTAATATCTACGCAGTGATATTAGTCTGGCCATGCCAGGCTAAGTAAATGTTGCTAGCTCTATGTCTATGGAGACTTGCTAGAAGCGTTGATACTGCCCTTTATGTAATTTATATACAGTATAATTAGTTTGTTTTGATTGACATTGTTTTAGTGGATGAAATAGTATCAAGTAAGTAAGTTAATATGGCAAAGTAGAATGGTTAGAGGAAAGAAAGAAGGAACAGTAGACCAGCTTATTGACTTTTAAGTGGTTAGAGCCTGAGACTGAGGGTCGGGGTTCAGGCCGTGTCATACAAAATACTATAAAAACAGGACCCAATTCCTCCCTGCTTAGCACTCAGCATCAATGGTCCGATTGGGTGTAAGTCCTTGTGATTATATTGTAGCAGCGTCATGTCCAGGGGGTGTACTTGTACATCAAGCTGCCTCACGCTACAGAAACAAGATATAGGCTCCTGCCCTATGGGTCACATCATGGACCGTTGGTTCCCCTTAATGGTATAAAAATGGCATAGTGACAAAGTTGACTTTTGACGACTATAGCATGCATTATCTTGTGGCCACAGTTGAGATACCAGAACGAGTTGTGTTTTGGGATTTCTTTCAATAGAAGTTGGAAGTTGGCTTAAATGATTTCCGCTTGGGGACTGAAAAAGTAGTCTCCCTTGCCTCAGATGTCCTTTCTAAGCACTACTTAACAAGCCACAGTAGAGTTCCAGTTGAGTGGTTCATAGGTCAACAGCATGTAACACATTCCCTGGTGGGAGCATAAAGTACTGTACGCGATGTAGGGAACCTTCACTCCTTCCAAAATTGCTCTTCCATCTACTATATAAGGTTCAAGTTGTGTGTCTTTGGTGGGCGCGCAGATACAGTATGCCCATCATCTATGGACTGGACGTGTTATCAAGGCAATAACCCCAGAGACTACTGGCACTGGCAGGCTTATTCTAGTGCTGACCTGCTCGAAGTGCATACAATGACATATAAAATCACACCCAGTGTGAAGTGGGCGGTGTGTGGTCATCACAACATGACTCACTTTAAAAAAAGGATAAATAACTTTTTTTAAAGTCCATACTGCTATTCATAGGGCTGCACATGTGTCATGTGTTTCGCTAGCAATCACAGTCCTGAATTTGCAAAGTCAGCCAATCACATTACAGTTAGTGGTGATGACACTAGCTGTAATGTGATTGGCTGATATGAAAAAACTATCGATTTGCATTAACAATGGAAGGGTTAGGGGGTACACACATTTTTTGGTCGGTGTCGAAAACTCACTTATAGGGGGCGGCTACACCGCCCCAAAAAACACGGTGAAGCAGCATTCTGCTTCTACGGGCAGACGGTGTGGATTACACTCCCATTACACCTAAGACAGGCAGCCGCTATGGATAGCTTTAAAGCACAGCTCAAGACCTATTTCTTCACTCTAGCTTTTAGTTGATTTTTTAATTTCTGTGTTGTCCTCACTGTTTTGCCTGATTCACTGCCTTTTTTGCTATTATTTTAATGTTGTTTTTTTATTGTTAAATTATTTGTACTTTTTCTTTAATTGTATTCTTGCTGTAAAGCACTTTGAGTTGCTATACAAATAAAGTCTATTATTATTATAATTATGTTATTATCCTAGTACTATAATTGAAATGAGCTCCAAAAGTTCGTCCGGGGTAAAAGTACGTTCGATCGCTCCACTTGCCTCCAAACTTGCCACAGACTGTTGATCAGTGCTCTGGCTAATATTTAGGCTTCTTTCCCC
The DNA here is from genome assembly GCF_963454915.1 of Gymnoscopelus microlampas. NCBI lineage: Eukaryota > Metazoa > Chordata > Actinopteri > Myctophiformes > Myctophidae > Gymnoscopelus > Gymnoscopelus microlampas. The sequence goes on from NC_139945.1 coordinate 32,481,826, forward strand.
GCCTTCAATGTACTTACATATTGTACAATTAATATAAAACTACATTTTAACATTTTAGCCACAGCAGCTTTCCTTCTTTTTGGCCACAGCAGCTTTGTTTTGGCCGCTAAGACCCCACCCTACTGTGCATCTCCATATATGGCCATATCAGTTGGATCACTGATGCAATGTAGCTGTGATGTAGCTGATCAGGCCTAGATGTCTAGTTATTATTATTATTATAGACCCTGTTGGGTACTGGTCTACTTGGAAACGATGCAAGTTGGAAATGCATGCAGAACAGTTGTATCAGTCTGTCACTTTTATGCCCATAAATGTTGGCCTTGTCATCCTTCTTTTTATTGGCTCCTACTGTATGTCAAGGAGGGTCGAGGTGTGTGTGTGTGTGTGTGTGTGTGTGTGTGTGTGTGTGTGTGTGTGTGTGTGTTCACATGTGTGCCTTTGAGACAACAGCAGCGTTGGTTAGGTTTGGTTCGGTTCGGTTCGGTTTGGTTAGGTTAGGCTTAACTCAGAGATCATGACAAACGTGTGACCTTTCCTTTTGGGACACGACACCCTTGGCCTTGTGATTGCTTGTCATTTATAGTAGTGACAGTGAGTGATTGACTGGTGAGTGAAAAGAGTGGCAACCTCATTATAACATCTATTAAATGTTCTACTTATTTTGATATACAGTATGACAGCACAGTGGTTTTAATATATGAGGTAGCCTATGAGACTCACTTTACTATTCAATCGTATTTGCTGGTACACGTGTAAGCTGGAAAATCATCCAGCATGGAGCTGAAATTACTTGTCCACGTGAACGCTCCCCAGTCAGCCACTTATATTACTTTGCCAGTCATTACAGAAAGATGGGGGTAAGCTTGATTGCCTTCCATCAGCCAAAACTACAGATGTTCTCGCATTTGGCTGGTGTCTGATTAACTTTAAATCTTAACCACTTTCAATCTGGCATCCCTATTTTGGGCACGCCATTATAGGTGAAGACTTTTAAAATATTTAAAACATAAAAAAATAATAATAGCGAAAATAGCTGATTTACAAACTCACAACGCTTTGCAATACAATGCATTGTGAGCTTGTTCCTACTGGCCAATATTACAATTTGATTATATGCAATAAGCATAATAGTTTGACCATGAATTGTGTGCTGAGAGCATAGTAGAGTTGTTTGTATACAATAACTGTAGCTTATGGCTGCTATGCGCTGTTTAGTTCCCAGGAGCATTATGGAGTAGCTAACAGGATTAGTGTAAGGAGGTTAGGACTTAAAAATATATAAATAAGAAAATGGCGGATTTACATACTCACAACGCGTTGCAATACAATGCATTGTGAGCTTGTAGATTTTTGCTACTTTTGAAAACAGGGCTTATGTGGTTAAATCTCCCACCTCTCCACTTAGTTTGTCTTGTGTTATTTGTGTATTTCATTTATTTCATACTACATAACTTAAATAAGTGAATAATTACAGTATCCATGAAATAAAATGCGTCTTTGTATATTTTTGGGACGAGTGCTTAAATAATACCTGTATTAAATATATCACTGGGGTGTCTGCAGCAGCAGAAGGGAGCGCACCAGAGCACCAATACCATCACTGAAGCTATAGTATAGTGTGTGTGTGTGTGTGTGTGTGTGTGTGTGTGTGTGTGTGTGTGTGTGTGTGTGTGTGTGTGTGTGTGTGTGTGTGTGTGTGTGTGTGTGTGTGTGTGTGTGTGTGTGTGTGTGTGTGTTGCCGCAGTACTTCGTTATTCTCCTGTGACTCTTTGCTGCCTAGCACCCACTCTGCTCTGCTCAACAGGGATTAGGGGACTCTAAGTCCCACACACACACACACACACACACACACACACACACACACACACACACACACACACACACACACACACACACACACACACACACACACACACACACACACACACACACATTTTCTATCTTGAGCTTCAGCAATAGGTTGTTAAGAGAGGGACAGTGGGAGTATTTGAGCTGATAAAAAGTACCATAGAGAGAGAGAGAGAGAGAGAGAGAGGGAGAGGGAGAGATAAAAAGAGAGTCAGAATTTTAACAATGCTTCTTGCCAGGGGATGTGATCAACCCTCATCAATGTGGTGAGTGCTATTGGCTGTTTTGTTGCTGCTGTTTGATTTACCTCTGTGAATGTAAACAACAGTATGGATAGTACATAGTTAACACTCAGGACTTTGCAGTGTGAATGTATATGTGACTTGTGTGATTGTTTGTGCGGATACTGCTGTATGTATATTATACTGCAATTGCTTGTTGTTGGATCAGTTGTTCTTTTGTGTTCAGTGGTTTGCTTTGAGACATTTGTTTAGTTTGGCTCCATAATCCCATATGTGCCTGTGTATTTATTGCATAAACCGCAGACAATAATATAGCGTTGAATGGTTTTCATGTATCACTGCCTGACCGCGCCTCAAGAAATAGCATAGAAAAACTGTCCAACTGAGGTTCTGTATCACTCCCAGCTATGCCATGTTGCTCACTGTGTTATGCTCCATTATGCTCTCTCACTCTGTCATATTCTGTTGATGGGTGTAAAGTAGCGTCACTCCAGGCTAAGCATGCTGACTCAGAGATGTGTTGAGCAACTATTAGTCACCTCGGCCTGAAACACGCACGCACGCACGCACGCACGCACGCACGCACGCACGCACGCACGCACGCACGCACGCACGCACGCACACACACACACACACACACACACACACACACACACACTCTCAGTGTTGGCAAGTGTAGAACATGACACACTGCTTTTGTCAGACATGTTGGGTCTAACAGAGACTGTAATTCCCAGTGCTTATTCACATGTCTCGAGTTCCAGTGTTGTGCCTGAACGCGTTCAATGAACGATCGTTCATGAACTCGTTCGTATTTTGGGCGAACGTGAACTGAACGTACTGTATATCCGCTAGATGAACGTTATTGTGAACGCGTTCATTCTGGCGTTTGTGAACGGCGTTCTCTCTTCGTTCAAACTTCGTTCAAGAGTGTCCCAAAATTCCATGGTTACATCGGTTTGTCATGTTGTATTTCATCCTATTCTGTGTTTCCGAGGCGTCTTGAACGCACCATCAGCCAAAAAAAGAGAAAAGCAAGGCGGCGTCTCACATTCATGTGCGCAGCGCGGAGACCGACTCCGAGTGAACAGTCTCATTGCAGCGACAGCTAGTGAGCAGCACAGACAGTTACGGCCATTCGGCCAGGGCGAAGAGCTGACACTTTATCCGCTCTGCGAAGCTCATTTCCCGGCCACAAGCATTTGGAAGTTGACTTGTGTCTCTTCCAAAGTATCGGTGTTGTTTCCTTGGCTTCACTGCCGACAAAATTAACTTGAAGCTGGGCTGAATTAATAAAGTAAACCGCGGAACGGCGAAATGAGTTTGGGATGTTACAACAACATGTCCGGACCGTGGCTGATGCGTCGTGCACCGTAGCCTACAGCCGACTTTAGGACGGTAGCCCCGGCCCCCGAACCTCTGAATGAACGTATTGTAGTCTGGACGTCCGACCCGACTTTATTTTGGCATTAAAAGTGGACTTCTGCACCTGGCTTTTGATGTTAACAGTGTCATACACTCACTTTGACAAGCCCCCAGCCCCCCCGCCAAGATGAATGAAAAATTAAAACACCATTACATTATTATGCATTACATTAGTATTAACCACATGAACCCCAGATGGGGGGAACATAAGCCAAAAATAGCCGATCTACAAGCTCACAACGTGTTGCAGCGCGACGCGTTGTGAGCTTGTAGATCTGCTATTTTTGGCAGAGAGAAAAAAAGCGTCCAAGAAAAGTAGGCCTCCCACCAAGATGAATGAAAATCTTTAGAAAATAGCAGATCTACAAGCTCACTGTGTCGCACCGTGACCTGTTGTGAGCATAGAGGTATAGGTTGTGAGCTTGTAGATCGGCTATTTTCCAATAGCCAAAACTGCAATAGGGCTGAAGTGACTCATGTATTTGCAAAATCTACATAGTAACTAGTAACTTCAGTTTTCAAATAATTAAAAATAAGTACAATATTTGCCTCTGAGATGTAGAGTAGAAGTAAGTAAGTACTGAAAACTGCTAATACTCTAGTAAAGTAAAAGTACCTCAAAATTGTACTTAAGTACAGTACTTGAATAAATGTACTTAGTTACTTTACACCACTGGAAATAATAAATATAGGGTGCTTTGTGTATGTACACCAGAGAGGATATAATGTATAAGAAAATTAAATAAATAACATTGGTTTTATAATGTATTGGATAAAAAATAAAAGTATAGTAATAATAATAAATAATAGATTCGGATGCATCCTGCTCCATATACAATACAATACAATGCACAATACAATACAATTTTCAGTTAATCATTCAAGTTTGAGACAATAAAAATATGCGATTAATAAGCGATTGATCGCGCGATTAACTACACAAATCATGCGATTAATCGCGATTAAAAATTTTAATCGCCTGACAGCACTAATATATATTGAAAAAAAAGAACGAAAAAGAACTGAACTAGTTCATTTTTTGAACCATGAACTTTAGTTCAAAATTTTGAATTATGAACTGAACTTTGAACTAGTTCATTTTAAAATTTGTGAACTGAACTTTGAACTAGTTCATATTTTAAGTGAACTTTCCCAACACTGTCGAGTTCAGTATGAATGTTATTACGAATGTGTTTGACATTATCGTCACTGTTGGGAGATAACCTTGTATGTCCAAAACCGAGATGGAAACCGCCTCATAATCTCAGTATTTATCAATGAAAGTTGTCCTGCTGTGAGGTCCTAAGATTAGAAGATTTCATGCTCCAGCTTAAGGAGCGAAAAATAGAATATATTATCACTGCGGATTTGAAGGTCTATATTTTCTCTAGTTAGAACACATGTACATAGCAATCTGTACTATTTCAAATTCAAATACATAGTTTTATTCAATAATACATTTCAGAGGTTATTCCTTTGTGTTTGCTTTGTTTCTGTTTATTTTATTTATTTTTTCTTTAGAGTAAAGTGAAGAATGTAGTTGAGAATGCAGGGGTGTATTAGGGGTTGAGAAGAAGTGGCCTGGGTTGGTTTGGAACCACAGGATCGCTGGGCTATGGGTTAGCCAGGTATTTTGGTACACTGTGGAACATGCACTCCTGCTTGTCAGTTGGATTACTAGGTATTTTGTGAGGTAGTAATCTTTGTCAACTAGTACATGAATCACACCAAAATGTCATTTGACGTCATGATGGAATTAATTATTTTGAATGTTAATTTTCACAGAGCCCTGGACACGTCCATATGCTGCTGTTTTGCTGAAAGAAAATCCTCTTGCGCATATGCAATGGGTCTTCATAGAGCCGTATCTGCCATTGTCAAGACCTACAGTATATTACTGTTACTCTTGTTTAAATGGGTGACTGATTGAGCATCTGCCCAAATAACAGAGATAATTATTAAACAATTTAATGCACATTGTAAAGCGCTATATAAATAGAATGCACATTGTAAAGCGCTTACTCCCATTAGGAAGCCGCTTCAGAGTACCTCAGGCCAGAAAGAAAACTCACAAAAACTCCAATTTAAAACAAGGACTGTTTTAATGCACCTCTGCACATCTGCTCTTACATTATACAATTGTTGTGTTTTAGAGTATTCTTTTATGTGTCCATCATGAGGGATGAGGGTATGTTTGCATGACCTCAACCCCCCCCCCCCCCCGCTCTTTACTGGTTCCTACTGGCCAATATTACGATTTGATTATATGCAATAAGCATAATAGTTTGACCATGAATTGTGTGCTGAGAGCATAGTAGAGTTTTGTATAACTGTTTGTATACAGTAACTGTAGCTTATGTGGCTGCTATGCTCTGTTTAGTTCCCAGGAGCATTATGGAGTAGCTAACAGGATTAGTGTAAGGAGGTTAGGATTTCCTGCTTCAAAGAGGTGTGTTTGAAGCTGTGGCCTCTTTTTCCCCCTATTTTTGTTTTTGTTTAAAAATGAACACACTTCAGAGAAGGGAACATTCTTATTAATCTGTTTTTTTTAATACATAATGGTCAAGTCAGTTTGGCTGGTAGCCCATTAGATTACAGTAATCAGCTACTACAGTTCAAGTTGCTTAACAGTGGTGTTAAAAGAACATTTTAGAAGTATAAATCAAGCTTATTCACATGGAGGCAACTAGCTTGCTGGGAGTTTAGTCCAATCAGATTGCAGCTCATGTTGTGCCTCTAACGGTGCGTTTTAACAGCGGGCAACTCTCGGGCGACATCGTCCAAAATATAAAGAAAGTCTATGAGAGCCGGCAACTACTGGCGATCGGGCGAAGTGGGCGGGGGGGGCGATGAAAGATGGATTTTCTTTATCTTTTTGGACGATGTCGCCCGGCATCGCCCGAGAGTTGCCCGCTGTTAAAACGCACCTTCAGAGTCAGTCAAGGTCACCACTATGTCACCCACTCCTGGTTGGTTAACCCTTTACTGTCTGTATTTGAGACCTTTTTGACAAGACAAGACAGAACCTCTATTTTCGGACAATGGAAGTTTGGATCGCATTCTGGTTTGGTTTCAGAACCACTGGGGCCAGTCTATGACATCATATTGATGAAGCACCAACTCCATATAAAGATTTATATAGAGTTCCTGATCTTAGCAATATATAGTATATCACAACAAATAGGCCAGACTGTTATGTCTGCTCACAATCAGAGGTCACAGTATGGTAGACTTGAGCATCTCTGAAATGCTTCACACTGTCAGTGGCAATAGAGATGGAGAGGGACAGGAGGAGAGGCTGTATCAGGGAACATAGATACAGTATATTTTAAGAAAGATGGATAGGTAGATTCAAATAAGTGAGATGGAGAGCTCGGCTTGCACCTCGCTGAAGTTACTTTGCTATCTGTCCACAATGCATCATAATCACGGTGGTGGAAAGGGCTCTTTCACTTAATGTCTAAAGGCCAGGTTGTTCAATTCAGATTGCCAATATCACTTCATGTGATCTTTATCCAAGAGAACAGATTGCTTAATTTGCTGCTGCACTGCTGCTATTGCAAGACTCGCTGTTGTT
>NC_139945.1:32493920-32521420 GCF_963454915.1 Gymnoscopelus microlampas
CAGTTAAATGCAGGATTTTGCAGTGTATAGCGAGATGGTGAAACTGCTGAAATTGCATTGGTATGCCATTCAGACATTAGTAAGCAGCAGTATGGGCCAGTGATGGAGTTGCATGTCCCATGAGCAAAAGGTCACGCAATGAATGTATGCAACAGCCATGTGTCCTGTCAGTGTGTTCAAGACCAAAACAATGAAGCCCTTCCTTCCTTGAGGCTGATTTTTGCACTTCATTGTCCAATGGTGTCCAACACTGAATATAAATGAACCACTTTAACCCCAGCATCCCCAGAAAATAGCAGATCGACAAGCTCACAACACGTCGTGCTGCGACGTGTTGTGAGCTTGTCGAAGGCTTTCGCTATTTTCAGCGAAAGCCTTCCCCACAATAACAGAAAACAGAAAATACACTAGTATAGATCCCTGAGGGACTCCACTAAATATTTTTAAAAATGACACAAGCTGCTGCCTGATCAGTTGCAACCATGCTGAATCATGCATGCAAGACACTTCGGAGATTGAACGGTTTACACTTTAATCTCAGAGAAAGCTAATAGCTGGTGGCCAAGTAGAATATTACATACACTTTGAGGAGGTAATGTCTGATTGACCAAATTTACAGTAAAGGAAATAATGTAAGATTTTTGTTTACTATATGTTTAGCCTCAAGACATGAGTTAATAAACACTTCCAAGCGAGATGGGGGGGATGGGGGGCGTGGCCGCACCCACTTAGGAGACAGGTATTATCATTCATACCATTGGCACGGCTGTAATGCCTCATCTTTTGTTATAGAAATAGGGTGGTGAGTGACAATTCAAAAAACAAGCTTCTTTAACCTGTCTTCTGTTTTAGCTTACAGTGTGTTGCTGGATTTAAAGGAGACACACCATGAATTTCACTTTTTTTTTTTTTTTTGGGCTCCCCAGTGTCTCTTGTACCCCAATTTTTTTTTTTTTTTTTAACATTCAGTCATTCATTCTCATTTCAGAGATTTTCAAAATGGGCGTGTCTGAACAGGCCATCTCAGAATGGCAAGTTTGCTTACATCACCAAACTTTCTGCCCATGTATTTTGATGTATTCTGAGTATTTAGAATTGCTCAGTAGCACCCCTCTGCCCAACAGGACGTTTTGGTATTGCAGCTGAAAGTGCTTTATAAGCCTGAGAGAATTGACTTGGGATGAGTATATCTGAGTGTTGATTTAGGCTCAAACCTTTTGAAAATGGTTTGAGGGACATACACCATATGATATTAAATATCAAATATTTTTTTTAAATTCATGGTGTGTCTCCTTTAACCCCTTCCCCTTTTGCACAGTATCCTAGCAACAGGGTAGGGGACTGAGGGAGAGAGAGGTTCACAGGTGAAACTGTCCCTTGCTGTGCCATGTGCGTGTGCGTGTGTGTTTGCATCATTCTGTACTCTTGCTCAAGTACTGTGTATATACGTGTATGTGTGTATGTGTTTGCATCTGCACTTGATGTATGTACATGTGTACACATGCATCTACGCCTGTGTGTGCGTGCGTGCGTGCGTGCGTGCGTGCGTGCGTGCGTGCGTGCGTGCATGCGTGCGTGCGTGCGTGTGCTCATATTGGATATTCTGCAGAGTGTGGGGGTATGCAGGCTGTGTGGCGTGATTGATTGACATTTTTATTAAAAGAAAAAGCATATATATTAACATATAATGCACTTGTATCAAAAGGATAAAATGCAAAAAAGCTTGCAACATCAAAACGGGTCAGAGAAATACAAAATAAACACAGATTTGATTTACCAATGATCCACATAATAGTATGCACTTTGAATGGAAATCTGTGTTGATAGAGTCCCAAAAACAGCCAATCTACAAGCTCCCAACACACTGGGATGTGACACTTCTAGATCTGCTATTTTTCAGTTTTAAATTTGACAACATGGCCAAGATAAGTTTGAAAGTCTGTGGGCTTTATTGCGTGCGTGCGTGCGTGCGTGCGTGCGTGCGTGCGTGCGTGCGTGCGTGCGTGCGTGCGTGCGTGCGTGTGCTCATATTGGATGATATTCTGCAGAGTGTGGGGGTATGCAGGCTGTGTGGCGTGATTGATTGACATTTTTATTAAAAGAAAAAGCATATATATGAACATATAATGCACTTGTATCAAAAGGATAAAATGCAAAAAAGCTTGCAACATCAAAACGGGTCAGAGAAATACAAAATAAACACAGATTTGATTTACCAATGATCCACATAATAGTATGCACTTTGAATGGAAATCTGTGTTGATAGAGTCCCAAAAACAGCCAATCTACAAGCTCCCAACACACTGGGATGTGACACTTCTAGATCTGCTATTTTTCAGTTTTAAATTTGACAACATGGCCAAGATAAGTTTGAAAGTCTGTGGGCTTTATTGCGTGCGCGCGTGCGCGCGTGCGTGCGTGCGTGCGTGCGTGCGTGCGTGCGTGCGTGTGCTCATATTGGATGATATTCTGCAGAGTGTGGGGGTATGCAGGCTGTGTGGCGTGATTGATTGACATTTTTATTAAAAGAAAAAGCATATATATGAACATATAATGCACTTGTATCAAAAGGATAAAACGCAAAAAAGCTTGCAACATCAAAACGGGTCAGAGAAATACAAAATAAACACAGATTTGATTTACCAATGATCCACATAATAGTATGCACTTTGAATGGAAATCTGTGTTGATAGAGTCCCCAAAACAGCCAATCTACAAGCTCCCAACACACTGGGATGTGACACTTCTAGATCTGCTATTTTTCAGTTTTAAATTTGACAACATGGCCAAGATAAGTTTGAAAGTCTGTGGGCTTTATTTAACCAATGAAACGTATTAACAAGAGCTTGTGACTATTGGAACACCAGTTCATTACTTCTTTTTTATCATTTACCGAAAAGTTATGGTTTTGGATAAGGTTTCAATGTACAGGCTGATGATAGGTTCTTGGTTAACGTGTGTATTAGTTATTATTAGATTTTTAGTTTACTTGTGTATTACTTTATTATTAGATTACTATTCCTATGCATTTCATGTATTATCTTGTGTTGTCCTTGCTTACTGTAAATCTCTCTGGATTAAGAGCGTCTGCTAAATGCCTAAATTGTAAATTGTAATCAAGCACATGAGCACCACTCACTCTATGAACCAGCCCTCATCACAGACATATGGTCGCTCTTAAGTCACGCTGCCACTTTTCCCTGGTTCCTCTCTGGTGCATTTTTATTGGATAAGCAGCAGTGATGCGTCCCGGGTCGCCGCTCCGGTCACGCTCATCCCTCTTCATATCAGACTCTCAGGAGGTTACACAAGACATGTTGACAAGATTGAAAGTGTGTCAGAGTGTAGAAAGAGATGAGGGGGGAGGGAGGGGGAACATCTTTCTGAGAGAGATGGTGAGGAGTTTGAGTGGGATGCGTGGAGAAGAGGAGGCATGGACCGGTGTTGCCAGATTTTGTGAGAGAAATAAGCAAACATGTCTATGAAAACAAGCCCAAAAGAAGCGACTGCTATTGCGACGCGTTGTGAGCTTGTAGATCTGCTATTTTCTAAAGAATCTTGAAATAAAATGTGAAATATTTGAAAGATTTTTGGAAGACACAAATCTGGTACGGTGCTCCCTGGCACAAAATATTTTCAGATGGGGGTTAGGGAAGGACAAATACATATTAAAGGAGAATTTTGGACTAGCCTTTTTCTATACCTTTATATGATATCATTACGAGTGGTACAGTAGAAAGAATTCATAACTCCATACCGAGTCCTCTGCAGCTAAAAACCCGAGCGGACGGTCCATGCGCTAGAACTTTTTTTTTTTGATATCTGATGTTCATAATGACAGAAACCTCGCACAGTGTTTTTGTCGGCCACCGTAGTGTTTACAAGTGGACTTGGATGAAATCACGGCTGAAATCTCATCTTGTGAGAGGGGCGCATCGAACACGAACACGGTGGAGAGTTTTCTGTCAATATGAACATCAGATATAAAAGGTTTTCAGCTGCGGTGGACTCGGTGGTGGAGTTATGACATTTTTCTACTGTACCACTACCACTCGTCCTAGGATATAATATAAAGGTATGAAAAAGGCTAGTCCAAAATTCTCCTTTAATTTAGGGGTCCATGATGACATGAAAATGTTTGAGAACTACTGGTTTTAACAACATTAGGAAACAAGCCCGAATAAGCAACTATACATTAGAAACAAAAAAGCCCCCAAAACTGCAACCTGCAACTACCAATATTTACAAGCAACTTTACAGGGGAAAAAAGCCCAAAGTAGCTTATAATAAGCAGACCTGGCAACACATGGAGGGGCATGGAGAAGAGGAGGCATGGAGAAGGCATGAAGAAGAGGATGAGAGAGGGGGAGCGATGGAGCGATGGAGGGAGACAGAGATAGTGCCTTTAGTAATCCCGCTTTTCCTTTACTGGTCTTTGTAAGATGTTGCACTACAGAGATTTTCTTTAATTGAATTCTTCTGCAGCAGTGCTCTTAAAGGGATAGTTCACCCAAAAAAGTACTTTTTGTCTATCGATTAGTCACCCCATGGAGACTTGAATAGTTTTTGTCGCAATTATTGGCTTAGGAATGCGACAAAAACAAAAAAATATCCATGAATTCAAGTCTCCATGGGGTGACTAATCGATAGGAAAAAAAAGTCGTTTTGGGGGTGAACTATCCCTTTAAGTCCATGTCCTGACTTTACACAGACAGTAAAATCGTCTCTGTTAATTTGGGAGGCATGCGATAATCCGACAGACCTTTTCTCCGACTATGTGGCATCCGCGTGCGGTTAGGGTTAGGGTGCGGGTTTGGTTCGGGTTTAGTATTGAAACGTCGGAGCGCTGCGCTGTCGGAGGAATGCGCTGTCGGACTAACGTACTGCACCCGTTAATTTAACTGAGTGTACAAATGGAAACAAATGGTCCCATTTGGTTGGTTTGAGTTAAAATGTATAATGAACACTGAGGATTGTACTGTGGGTGTTTGTGAGCTAATCTATTTCTCTTTATCCATTTCCTGCACGTATACAGTAATTGTAATAATGTACATCGTGGCTGTACTGCCCTTTGTCAATTAGACAAGCAATATAACAAAACAGATCCTGCATCAATGAGTCATATGTTTAGAGTGTGAAAGAGGCAAGCGTGCATTTTTGTCTCAAATGCATCAAGTCCTGCAAAGCCTGTTTTAAACTCTCCCCTCCCCCTTCCGTTAATGAATGAAGTCGATTTCATGGAGTGAAATGAATTTACTTTGCAGGTTGCTAATCCGGCCTGGGTCTAGAGCGGGTATGGAGTGTGTGTGTGTGTGTGTGTGTGTGTGTGTGTGTGTGTGTGTGTGTGTGTGTGTGTGTGTGTGTGTGTGTGTGTGTGTGTGTGTGTGTGTGTGTGTGTGTGTGTGTGTGTGTGTGCGCGTGCGCGTGTTTGTGCAAATTACCTGCTGAAGGCAGATTCTATAGACCAGATCACACTGGTTAATTGTGAATAACAAGGCGTGTACCACATTGGCTTTGATGCCTGTCAGTGTGTCCCGGGTTCGATTACAGAGCCCAGCGGTGGATTTGCTCTATGTCACTCCCTGACTAGCTCCCTGTTTCCTGTCTGTCTCTCCAAAAAAAGGGACGAAAACTAAATCTAAAAAAGAATCAAGATGTATCAGTCAGATTATTCATATTCCATTCCGATTGGCTGTGATTGACCCTGGGTAGCCAACCCGGCCTGGCGGAGATCAGCACTCTAAGGAGAGCACTTTTCTAGCTGAATTATATGAATTATACTAAACAGTAAAACATCAACGCCTTTCCCTACAATTTTCTGTGCCTGTCTTCTTCTATGTGTGCGTGTGCGTCCGCGGGCACGTTCGCGTGTGTGTTGTATTCTCTCATCCTGAGTTGAGGACAGGGCCTGAAGCAGACTGGAGCATTGGAAGATGATCTATGTGACACAGAAATAATTTGAATTCCAAGGCTGTCATCACATTCTGGATGTGCAAGCATATTCACATAATACTGTATAGTATGCACACATCAAGAACATACTGTACCCACAAATAAAATGGCAACTTGGCTGGGGCATCAATGTAGGGCGTCTTGCAAATTCACTGAGCAGTTCATGTCTATATGCATGTCTGTCTTTATCAAGTAAAATCACAACATAACCCGTGTCAATACTAAAGCGCTGCACAATATATCGTTTATATTGTCATCGTGATAAGAACATGCAAGATAATGTACTGTACCATGATTTCCCTTTGGTTGAGCACGCGGTAGATGTTAGGTTTCTCAAATGTGTGCGTGCGTGTGCGTGCGACCGTGCGTGCGTGCGAAGAAAAAAAAAACTGCACAAAACATCTGCTAAATGCCTCAATTGAATGTAAATTCTCTCTTTCTCGGCCCATCAGAACATAACACATGTAGCTTAATAATAATAACCAATCCGTCCCATTTACACATACTGCAAGTCCGGACCAATTTCTTCTTTACAAATCACAATATGATATAATAATAGGCTACATAAACACAGAACACACAACACACAACCAATATTTCTTGATTCTTAAGCTCCTGGGGGTGCGGCGAGAGGAAGCAGGGTTTTGCTGCTAATCAACAATAAAGAATAGTTTGGAACAATTTATTGTTGGGGAAAGGGGGTCATTGATTAACATATTGTTTTGGTTTGGGTGGGTCGGGTAGGTCTAATGGGTCGGGCTGCCCATCACTACAGTATACCATAATGTAAACTCCATCATGCTAAATGCAAAAATGCAGTGCCAACTGGATTCCAGAATGTCACTGAAAGTCAACATTAGTATTAGATTTTACAGTGTGTTCTGAGCGGCAAGAGCAAGACAATGATACATCCACTGCGCGATTAACTCTGCCTGCTGCGAGACGCTGAGGAAGAGACATAAGCGATGCACACACCAGCGTCCTCTATAGCCATGAGCAGATTAATGGATTATAGATGAATGGGCCTTTTTTCACTTGGATGTAATAAATGGAACACTCTCTCTCTCTCTCTCTCTCTCTCTCTCTCTCTCTCTCTCTCTCTCTCTCTCTCTCTCTCTCTCTCTCTCTCTGTTCAGGTTGTCCTCCCATTCCTCTCCAAACAGGGTGGAATTGGCTTTTTAATCTTGTTCTATGGAGTGTGCGCAGCAGTGTGCTCTGCTCATGCATTGCTGCATCCAATCACATTGCAAGGAAGGTCACAAACTCTGGGTTGACATCATAGTGCTGCTGGTTTGGGCCCTCTGGCCACAAGTAATTTCTTACTTCCTCATTTTCTTTCCCACCTTCCTTCATTTATGCCTTCCCTCCTTACTTCCTCACTGCTGTTCTCCCTTCTGTATCTGCTTACACAGTGTCTTGGATATGGTTCTGCTGGTCTGATAGGAATACGTGTTTCTCCTAACTTGTCCTGGCCACGTAACTTGCCCTTGTCCATGTTTTCCCAACAATGCCGTTGTCATTGGCTTGCCATTATTGTTTTTATTAACTGTTCTTAACTCAAACAGCCACCTGTACCTTAATCTATGAATAGGAATGAGCAGTTAGAGTGAAAGCTTGACTAATTAGCTCAGATGCAGAGCATGCAGGGAAAGCCAGCTCACTTCAGTTTAAATCATTAGCAGGTCCACAGGGACCCTGTTAATGCTGGCCATTTCATTTAAACATTGCATTACCATAAATATGCAACTAAGACATTCCTTCACAGCCTTCCTCTTGCTATTTGTCTTTAATTACTCTCTTTCTCTCTTACACACTTTCGGTCTCCTCCTGTACACCACATTGCACACAAGCATGCGCACACACATGCGCACGCACGCACGCACACACACACACACACACACACACACACACACACACACACACACACACACACACACACACACACACACACACACACACACACACACACACGTCACTGAATTTGTCATTCAGCCATTATGGTTCATAATTGCTCTCCCTCCAATAATAACAGATTGTCAGCAGCGGACAACATGTGCAGTACATTTACAAATGCACTATGTCACGATTCATGAATGCGTAAAGCGTTATGCGTTATGCTTGGTTGCATGTTGTGTGTCACGCAACCAAGTATAAATCAGGCAGTAGAACATGCTGTTCAGTTACCAAATGCTGTCAGCTGATTTGCTGTTGGAATTTAAGCCAAAAGTGTTGGACACGTAGACACCATTTTGACATGGAGAATAGAAATAGACAGCTATTTTGCTATGACTAGCTATTTTGTAGTGCTTGAGTGTTTACTCATGAAAAGCATGCAACCACCTGACAAAAAAGGAGCATGCCGTAGCCTAAGGATCTCGTGCGCTCAAGTTAATAAGACGTGGCCATATATGACGTTACCATGACTTTAGGGCTCTGTACTTTCCTGAACATAAGAAAAAAAGAAAGATTTGCTCCTCGGAGCAGGTCTCTGCCAGGCCTACCCAGGGCCCGCAAACTTTGGAAGGAAGTCATAGCCACTTAATGGGATCTGAACATGTTGATCATGTGACTTAATATAATTTGTAGCGATTTGTGTGAGTTTTGGACAAAAGATTTTGGAGTTTAGCAAAAAGTATGTTTTGAAGAAAACGCAAAATTTTATGGAGAAGTTATTTGGCACAAATGGTCGGGGTGTGGTTGCATTGTAGATTGACTTATAAATTAGCTGTTTTACCACAACTTTGGAATATCTTACACATACTGTAGTACCTGTGTGCTTGTCAAACTTTGTCTTTCTCATATATTGCCAGACAAGTGACACACTATTCTTACCAGTTCACCTCCATTGCCCACATTGCTTCCTGCACTCGTCTTGCTAAATGATCAACCATGCATAGGACGGCATTAGCTTTGACCAACAAGAGTGTTCCCAACGGTCATGGCTTTTATTTGTGTGTACACTATGTTCTTAATGTGGGCATACTGTATGTGTGCATATTCTTGCACATCCAGAATGTGATGACAGCCTTGGAATTCAATTATTTCTGTGTCACATAATAATAATAATTATTCATACGATTTATATAGCGCTTTTTTATATTTTTCTATGCTTTTACATAATATGATTGATAAAGTAGATACAAGAGCTGATAAGGGTTGTAAATCCTGCTCTATGTTAATTAAAACTATTTGTAGTTAAACAGCTGAAAACTCTCTCTCTCTCTCTCTCTCTCTCTCTCTCTCTCTCTCTCTCTCTCTCTCTCTCTCTCTCTCTCTCTCTCTCTCACACACACACACATATCACACATATATTCTCTTATTTTCATTGCAATGTCTTCCCCAGTCTATGTGTACAGTCTCTGAAAAGATGGCCATAATAATATACTTACCTCTCAGGACTGAACAGAAGCTGGGCTTGTTAATGTATTGATGTTGTGGTCTCTCCCAGAAGCTTTGGTTGAGCTTTATTCAATGGTTTTCTCAGCCAAAACAATGTCCCTCTGGAAGACTTTAGTTAATGAGATATTAAAATCATGTATCCTTGTAGAGAGAGAGAGAGAGAGAGAGAGAGAGAGAGAGAGAGAGAGAGAGAGAGAGAGAGAGAGAGAGAGAGAGAGAGAGAGAGAGAGAGAGAGAGAGAGAGAGAGAGAGAGAGAGAGAGAGAGAGAGAGAGAGAGAGAGAGAGAGAGAGAGAGAGAGAGAGAGAGAGAGAGTGTGAGTTAGCAGAATATGCATGTTGTGTCCTTGTTGTTGTTGGCTCTGTGTTGTGTTATTAATATCCACTGTTGTGATACTCTATGCCAAAAGGCCAGAGCCAAGGCAATTTCATTTCCCAAGCAAGTCCTCTGAGGAGCTCATTTAAATGCCCTCCAACCATCATTCAGTCTGAATTGCGTGTAGAGTGTAGAGAGTAGCGTGCTTGAGAGAAAACATTTCTCTGACTGTTTCTGCAGTAAAACATTTTTTGACATGGTAAGTGACATGGCACCAATATGAAATGTTATGAATACATTACTCGCCCTCCGGTGTGTTCCTTATCTTCATAAAGCATGGTGCAATGTTTCCCTTCAATAGAGAGGCTTGTCCTTCCTAATGCATCGGTCATGGAGCTGAATCTTTAACGGTCACATTTTGACTAAGCAGATGCAAACAATTGGATTTGAACCACGGTCTCCCTCATTGGGAAATGCAAAACATCTCCCACTCATTCAAAGGGGAACTCCTCCCGGTCGAGGGAAATGTTACGCTTCTGGGCTACTGGCAGGACTACTCTGTTACACTTGCACGTGTATACTTGACTTCTTCTGTACAGCCCCTGCTTAGGGAGTCACTCACTGTACTGACACAATCTGTGGAGGGAAATTCTATTTGTGTCTCGGTTTAAAAAATGTGAACTTGAAATGCCCTCGATTTACCACACAATGTTGAAGATCTGTCATATCTTTATTACTTTTGGTATAATAAGATAAGGAGAGGTCAGAAAGGTCATGGAGGTTCACTGAGTACTTTCCACATCTATAGCCTATATGGTTGTTCCACTACCCGGCGTTTCCACTGAGTTCATGGATTATTCATTATTTCTGTCATTACGTTTGAGGCCTGCTAAAGGCAACTGCTGTTTAAATGTTTTTACCGTTTTCTCTCTAGATTTAACAGTGTTAAAATCACAAGCACGCATGCACGCACGCACGCACGCACGCACGCACGCACGCACGCACACACACACACACACACACACACACACACACACACACACACACACACACACACACACACACACACACACATTCTTTTAATATGTATTTATATTCATTTATCTGTTTATTCACACATACGTACATACGTTCAGTACATACATACACACATAAAGACATACATACATTATACATACTGTTCATATATAATATATATGTGTTCATATTATGAACACATGTACAACAAAAATTATAATTAACAGCAACAACAACGTATATTTCTCACTGTGAATGGACAGTCACTAATGCGGTAGATTATTTATGTACTGTACACTTTGACTATTATAATATTTATACCTGTTAATGCCACTGTTAACAAATTCCCTGCCAATCACATAGATCTACGTTAATTCAAATACAACCGTTCAACGCCAATCACGTTTTAAAAAAAAAAAAAAAAAACAGAACCAGGAGATAACGTGATCCAAAGATTTACTGCTCCATTCACTTCCCGGTTAAAGTATATGGGAAATATTCTGTATCTCGGCTCCTGTGTTTTACTATGTATTTTTGGCGAGACATGCTATTTTCAATGGTGTATAACAAGCGAACGGGACGTCGCAATGACATTTAACGGAAGCACAGTGAAACCCTCCGTGATTAGCAACCATCAGGGGATCGATCATACTGGAGATAAATATTCTGTGGCTACTTGAAAAGGTTAGAAAAATCGAAAAAAACCTGGCAGCAGCTAAAAAATCACACCCTGTGTGAAGGAAGCGGTGCCTTTGGGGCGGGACTTAACTCATTTCAGTTCGTCCCTATTGGTGGTCTGAGTCCACTTACCAAATTTGTACTTGGTAGCATGCTGCAAACTGGAATAATGGCTGTTTAAAGGCCAGCCAATGGGCAGACAGAGGGGGCGGGGCTTAAGTAATTACAGTTCGTCCCTATTGGTGGTTTTAGTCCATGTACAAAATGTGTACTCCGTAGCATGCTGCGAACTTGAGTTATGGCTGTTTAAAGGCCAGCCAATGGGAAGACAGAGGGGGCGGGGCTTCAGCAATTCATGCTCGTCCCTATTGGTGGTCTAAGTCCACATACCAAATTTGGACTTGGTGGCATGCTGAAAACTGGAGTTATAGCTGTTTAAAATCCCGTGCTCATCCCGTGCTCATACGGACGGACGGACATAACATACGCTGGGGGTCCCTGGACCCCTCTTTGATAACCAGTGGCACGTGTGGTCAATGAGAGGTGGGCTAAGTCCACATACCAAATTTGGACTTGGTGGCATGCTGCAAACTGGAGTTATAGCTGTTTAAAATCCCGTGCTCATCCTGTGCTCATACGGACGGACGGACATACAGTAACATACGCTGGGGGTCCCTGGACCCCTCTTTGATAACCAGTGGCATGTGTGGCCAATGAGAGGAGAGATGGCATAGGCAATCTCCAAGTCTGTGTGTGTGTGTGTGTGTGTGTCTGTGTGTGCGTGTGTTTGTATTTGTTGCTTCTTTGCCGTGCTCATCCCGTGCTCATACGGACGGACGCTCAAACGGACAAAGTCAAATGTAGAGCGGTTGGCACCGCTAAAAAAGCGGATGCATAGTACCTGGCGGTGAATGTGTTAACACTATTAAGTGCACCATGACCGCATTTATCGTAGTCAATACTGTTCTTTTACTGTTACATATACTGTTAATATACTGTGATGCCAATTGAACGATCATTTACCATTCTCTGCCTATGGGTAATTGGGTATGCAACTTGAACGCCGGTGAGACGGCAGAAGCAGGCTTTGCACCACTCGGCATGGGCACTCACTCAGCTGTTACCTCGTTCGGGTGCGCATCACCGTGCTCAAGCCTGCTTCAGCCGGTGCGCCGGCTTTGTAAATGTTTTCATTGTGTTGTTGTTTTAATGCAGTTTTCAATGTTGAGTTTACAGTATATGGTCTACACCAGGGGTGGGGGCAACTTTGATGATGGAAAGTGCCACTATATTTCCACACTCACTCCAGAGGCCCACATTGCATATACTGTGTCGGGCAGACACCTCTTACAGTATCTCTGTGTTTTAACCTTTTTCGTAAATGAATTCCGTACTTCGCCATTCTATGTCAAACAAAAGTGACGGGTTTTGAGCTTGTAGATCTGCTATTTTTGCTATTTTTGAATTGGTATCCTGATTTTTTTTGTGCTATTTTTTAATTGGAATCCTAAAAAGTAACATTTCTATGCAATTTCAAATGCATTTAGTTATACTTATGTTAACTTTAGGAATTTGAATACAGATGCATTGGACTTAAAAAAGACAATAGAATTTTAGTAGTCATTAAGCTACAATAGACTGAAGTAATTAAAGTGGGTCATGTTTGCAATTGTAACAGCTGAAATCAATACTGTATATCAGTATTAACCTGTGGGCCGCATTAAGTGAAGGTGGGGGCAGCATGTGGCCCCCGGGCCGCCAGTTGCCCATGTATGGTCTACACACTATGCTCAAGGCGTCACTCTCAACTCACGGCGTCAATTGGCCTCCAAAATGTCGTTTGGTCAAGTGACGCCTCGGGGGAATGAGAATGTGTAGCTCAGACAGAGACAGACAGACAGATAGTAACAAAACCTCTGCCCCTATTGAATGTTTTATGATGAAAGGATTAAAAGGACAAACAACACCCTCATGTTCAAATGCTTTTAGACTGCATCCAGCCGAGTGCTTGTAGAAAAGGGCTGAGCCGGCTCATGTGGGAGCACACCACAAAGGGCAGAGACGGACTGTGGAATCAATGGCATTTAATTAAATTGATATGCCGAGTGAACAATGGAATAGATCATTGGAGCAGCTTTTCATGGTGGAGATAAGCCACCTCACCCAACGCAGGTCAAGAGAAGAGGTTGACTTATGTGCACTTAATCCATTTCTCTCTCTCTCTCTCTCTCTCTCTCTCTCTCTCTCTCTCTCTCTCTCTCTCTCTCTCACACACACACACACAGCTTAGTATTAACCTTTCTCTCACATGGGAGTGGTCTGTCTCACGCTCTTTCTCTGTCTCTCTCACACCTTTTTGTTGCGTTCTTCCTGTGTTTCTGTCTCACTCCTTCTCTCAACAAAGACAAATAGTGGCTTTGCTTCGGAGCACTGGTGTGATAGATGACAGGTAATCAGTGCTCTTAATAGGCCATTAAATAGGCACTTAAGAGTCGTAATTGACTGCAGAACTTGTGACAAAAGTGTCCTTTTAACCTTCAGATGTTTCTTTTCTATGTTTAAATTGATATGATTTAAATGGTTGTGTTTGGGGATATGGTTAAGTAGTCAGTAGTGTATGGGTTTGGTGTAGTTGAGATGTGTGACTGGGTATAGAGCAAGTCAGACCTCAAGACGGGATTTCTACGTTTCACAACACCTGTCTTTTTCTATTTGAGGGTTCAACATTGATGATGTTAGAATAGGTGAATACTAAACCATGCCCATTCATGAAACTTGTAAAGGCATCGTCAGTTGAAACCGAAAAAACATTTAATTTGTTATGGATTCCGAGACTCGCGTACAATGGCTTCTTCCACACGCATACAATGACCTTTTCCACATCAGCCAACCAAAATCAGCAAAGAAAAGGGAAATGCGTGTGTGTGTGTATATATATATATATATCGAACTGATTGTCATTCTCAACAACATTTTTTATTCAATAATCTGCAAGAGCTTTCATCTCTCTGACGCACTTTCAAAATAAATATTGGATAACGGGTTTGTACTGAGTGCAAAACCTCAATGAGTGACATTGTAGATATGAGGCTATAAAAGGTTATAGATATAAATAATAGAATGCCTTGTAAAACGACAGCACTCATGAACATACAGAACTCCTCTGGATTGGCTAGAATATCTAATCGTGAGAATGAAGTCAGAATGAAGCCTTTTCAATCCCAGTGGAGCCCCCCTCTCACTCAGTAATACATTGAACACACTATTTCCGTGGTGACTCGCCAGACTTTATCCACGTTAACCCTGGTGTCCCTATTTTGGACACATTTTTCAACTTTTCCCCCAATTTTTCCAAATTTGTAAATTTATAAACATACTTAATTTAAAATATTCTATCTACCAAAAAGTAGAGTTCATTTTTATTTATTTATTTATTTGCTTTGGATATAATGTTCTCTTTAATCAGTCAAAACATTGGTATTATCGGACGCAAAAAAAATCCTGATGACCCCAGCGAACATGGACTCACGTACGTTCGCACGCATGCATGCACTAAACTGTGTGAACATTGCTAAGGTCTTTTGGAGATTGATTATTTTATGGCCCATGAGTGATTTCAGTGAGGCTCTCGGGAGTGGAGGGACTGCAGCTGCCTCCCTCCGTTTCCTCTCGTTTCATAACAGACACACGCTATTGAACACTCATTCAGCCATGGTATCTGAATGTCCACTCGGATTTACAAGTTATTTACAAGTTATTGCACTTATGGTAAAAGGCAATAGGGTGTGATGTGTTGCAAATGACACACACGCACGCAAGTACACACGCACGCAAGCATGCATGCACGCATGCACACGCTTCCCACCACTTTTCTCTTTTCATCTGTTTTATTTAACCAGGCAGTGCAATGTAAAACACAACGTCCATTCTCTATCATTTCCTTTTACATTACAATGTTTTTTTAATATCCTATCCATCTCAGTTTATTTTACTTTTGTGGTTAGATAATAGTCAACAACATACCCTCGACACGCACACACACACATGCACGCATGCACACCTACCTCATCCATTACAGGTTCAAAAACGAAATGGCTCTGTTGATTTTAATTGTTCTTTATTGTGCTCTCCCCCTCATTGGGAGTGTGATTGAACAGCTTGTTGTGACAACTGGCAGTGTAACGTGCTGAGCAGAAATGAGCTCTGTCTGCAGCTAGGGAACATTGCCATGGGTTTGTACATCTGTGGTCTGTGATACTGCCAGGCTGCATGTGGAGTCTTGCTTGAAAATGATTTTCTATGGTGAACCAATTTGTGTTCATATGCAATTAAAAGAGCTGGTGGCTCCTTCTCCTTTGTGTTTTTAATTTAGTGCAGCAGTTACACTGTTGAGAAGCAGTCTGCATACTGTAGGGCAGTGATTCTCAACCATGTGGGCCGAGGACCACTGGTGGGCCGTGAGGGTATTGCAAGTGGCCCCCCAAATTTTCAAGAAAATAAATAAAGGTTATATGAGCGAATGAAAAATACACATACGTATATACAGTACATGCCAGTATGTGTGCGTACATGCGTACTTGTGTGTGTGTGTGTGTGTGTGTGTGTGTGTGTGTGTGTGTGTGTGTGTGTGTGTGTGTGTGTGTGTGTGTGTGTGTGTGTGTGTGTGTGTGTGAGAGAAAGAGAGAAAGAGAGAAAGAGAGAAAGAGAGAAAGAGAGAAAGAGAGAGAGAGACACAGACACAGACACAGACACAGACACACAGAGAGAGAGAGAGAGAGAGAGAGAGAGATATTGTGATTGTGATTACACTCAAGGTATAGTACCCAGATGCACAGCCCACAATGTATTATATAGTCAGGCGGAAACCTGTGTCCAAAGCTGTTAATCTTCACGAAACAAAAAACAGTTTTTCAATGGATCTAATGATACAATTATTTAGTCACAAACTCTTGTTAATCTTTTCATTTAAATATAGCTGAGATACAAGTTCCCAACCTGTCACACTGCAATATGTTGATGGTGAGCATGTAGATCAGATATTTCCGCTACTTTGACGAAACACTGTCATACTCAGCATTAAAATATGGCATTAATTTATGAAAAAAAACAAAAACATTAAACGATGAAATATGGAGATACAAGGTTTCTGCCGGACAGTGATGATAGACAATTCAATACAGTGTGTATACTGCAAGCTGAAAAAGTTCATGTTTCACAGAGCAACAAAGGAGCTTAGCTGTGGTGTAAGCTTTTGAGAGAGAATAATTTTAACAAAGTGTATCCAATGACTCACTCAGTACAGGCAAACATGTTACGTTTATAATTTAGGCAGACTGTAATTAACTTCCTCCCATCCTTAGGACCCTGTACACCCCCCCCCCCCTCTCATTAAGTAAGGAATTGAACACCACTGCAATTTATGTGCATGCATGGTTTTCCCCATTAAACTGTAATTGGTTCATATTTCAGAACCAAGCAGTTTGTAGCGAAACAATGCCTTCAGTTGGGAGACAAAGTAGACAGGAGCTCTCTTTCTTTCTTTGTGTCTCTTTCTGTGACTGTGACCAAAGCTTTGTCTCTGCCTTTCTGTATCTGAATTCCGATATCTCTCTCTCTCTCTCTCTCTCTCTCTCTCTCTCTCTCTCTCTCTCTCTCTCTCTCTCTCTCTCTCTCTCTCTCTCTGAATTCCAATATCTCTCTCTCTCTCTCTCTCTGAATTCCAATATCTCTCTCTCTCTCTGAATTCCAATATCTCTCTCTCTCTCTCTCTCTCTCTCTCTCTCTCTCTCTCTTTCTCTCTCTCTCTCTCTCTCTCTCTCTCTCTCTCTCTCTCTCCTGACTATATAATACATTGTGGGCTGTGCATCTGGGTATTATTCCTTGAGTGTAATCACAATCTCTCTCTCTCTCTCTCTCTCTCTCTCTCTCTCTCTCTCTCTCTCTCTCTCTCTCTCTCTGAGCCAAGATGTACAGGTTTAAGGTTTATTATCAGAGTAACAAGACTAAGGGCCCTATTTTTGGGGACTTGCTGTGTGCCGTATGGGAGGAGAGGTGCAGTGCTGCAATTTGGGGGTCAAGAGGACCACAATTTGTCTTCCACCCGCCTTCCTTAGACCAAGTCTGCAGACGTATAGCGAGTCACATGCTCGTCCATTGCTATTTCTGGCACACTTTGGCGGAGGCTAAACAAAGATAGACGTCTCCAAAATCATACAAATGCACTTTATATGTGTTATGCTTGTCTGTTTCACTTTTGCATGAATCCCTCAAGATGGAAAACGTATTACAAATTACTGGGGCGGCAGTGGCTCAGGGGTACAGTGGCCGGTAGAGCCGCCGGATGGAAGCCGTGAGGTTTCCAGTTTGATCCCGGGCTCCCCCAGAGTTAGTGTTGAAGTGTCCTTGAGCAAGACACTGAACCCCTAATTGCTCCCGATGAGCAGGTTGGTGCCTTGTATGGTTTCCTCCGCCATCGGTGTATGAATGTGTGTGTGAATGGGTGAATGTAATGCACAATCTATGTAAAGCGCTTTAGATAAAAGCGCTATATAAATCCACCATTTACCATTTATTTTACCATTTACTGCTAGGTTCTGTTTGGCGAACATTATTGAACATTTTCTTAAGGTGCTTATATGTAATGTTTAAAACAGGAGACAGACACGTACATGGATGGAGAGTCCATTAGACTTTTGCTTTTAATAGTCCATTGTACTGGAGCACACTCAGAAAGTACCAGCCCCATGTTTCATTGGACAGAGACAGAGACATGTTCCCTGTCCATGAGACATTTCTCATGGACAGGGCACACGGACAGATATGCATGGACATTTGGACACGACAATATCTGCTGCATGGACCTCCTATAAGCTGATGTCTGCTCAGGGTCCGCTTTGCACCCGTGCAGACATACTGTATAGAAGACCCAAAGCGACCCAATGACCCAAACTCACTTTCGTGGACATCCACCCGTGTATGGCAATTATTATTTCGGCTTATGAACTGTGCTTAACTGAGAAACAGTTCTTATAGCACCAGTTCTTCCATGACACTGTGAATATGACCAGTTCAATGTTGCTCTGAGCACCGTATGCTTGGTAATGAAAAGCGATCATTTGATTGGCCATAATGTAACCACTTAAACCCTCTAGAGTAGACTTAGTAAACTGGACCTGAGCTTTTTTTCTGTCAAATCTCTTCACCAAAAATAGCCGACAACAAGCTCATAACACCTCGCGTTGTGAGCTTGTAGATCAGTTAATCTAATGTTATTGTAGTCACCACACTATTGACTCTGGTTCATTCGCATATTTCCCCAAAATAGCCCCTAGTTATTTTTGTCTCCTTAGACCCAACCAGACCAAAATGGTTTGAACCAGTGCACTTTGCCATCCTTAGATTCCCACAGTCGAGTGGGGCTAAGGAAAATACATTTAAATGAAAGTATTATTAGAGTCTGGGTTGTACAGTATTGTATGTTCAGTTGAGGTGTGACACATATGGTTCATTCTTCAGAGAGCATGAATGTGCTCAGCAAGTTTCACGGCAATCCACCCGTTCGATTTTAAGCCTTCTTCTTCTTCCTTATCTTAAGATATCTGTGCAAGTGATGTTGTATTAATGTTGTCTTAATGGTGTCCCTAGAGGAAGGGGTCATCAAAATCAGTAGGGTTTAACCTTTGGTAGCATGTAGGTCCACAATAACTTGCATGACAATCCATCTACTATTTCTTTAGATAACTTGTTTGGAATAAAGTGTGCGAATGGACCCACATAACCATAGAGTCTTACTGCTGCTGCTAGTGGGACAAAAAATGAAGAATGATGGCCAGGGTTTGACTGATGCTGACAAAATGTAATATACAGTTTAGTCATAGCAGCAGTAAGCACTGTCTGCAGATGCTGCATACATTCACAACTAGTTGATAGCAGAAGATGGGAATGTTCTGCCATGCCGGAAGCCATTCTGTGCTGCTGTTGTGTGCAAGTACAGCAAAGCATTCTCACACAAACATTCTGACACACACCAAGAGACACGCCAGTGTTTTTACATGCACACACAACTGTCTTCGCTCTGTCTTAAGGCCAGACCGCACCAATGCAAGTTGCAACAAAACCGTTTTAAGGCCAGTCCATATCAATGCAACTCCCCGCAACTGCCATTGAGGATAATGACCAAAAAGTACTGCTTAACTCCCACCATTTGGGAGTTAAGCAGTACTTGTTTGAAAAACTATTTTGGTCATATTATGTTCTTAACTGTGTCACCAAAGAGCACCTGTCTATAGAGCCATTGATCCCTGTAGCGCTTCTTTTTCTCTTCAAAATGGCTGCAAGGAGTTGCAAGGAGTTGCATGGGTGAGGACTGGCCTTTATCCTCAGTCGTATCTCATTTTCTCTCTTTCACACATACTGTACGCACATATTCATATGCCTCTCACCAGCATGTTTGCTTCTTGCTTTTGAACCTGTGCCGAGTATGTGCATGTGACCACAACAGCTGAACATTTACACAAGAAAATCTACAGTTACAAATAATAAGCTAAAAAAGACAAAAACAAGACTCTACGCATAGCTCAAACAAGGCATTGCAGATCTCAATGGCACTCCCATTGGTATACATGGTCTGAAAAGAATTGGTCCCATCAAGCAGCTGACAGACAATGTGAGAGTTTCTAAGGCATGTCATCATCATAGAGAATCATCAAGATTCTTTTATCGCCAGTATACATTTGACTGGCTAGTTGGGCCTCATCTCCACATATATGAGTCTCACACACAGAGCTTTACAAGGATTTGTAATCAGGCCTCGACCTTTTGTGAATAGAGTACAATTAAGCCTGGTTGCCATCCTGTTCTATGCATAATGTGCTCAGATTCCAGCTGGTGCTGATGAAAGGAACAACTTGCTCAGTAAACAAAGAGATAAGGCGTCTCAATCAGCTGGTGTGCACTGTGCACTGAAATGTTCAAGTAAAAACTAAATGGAGGTAGTTTAGTATTTTGTGGCAACTGCAAACCCTCATCATAATGGCATTCTTTAAATATGTGTGCCTTAACCAAATGAACTCTAGCATCCCTATTCTGGGCATGTCATTAGGCTAGCAAAAATACAGCAAAGACCATAGTCCCACACGGTTCTGTACTAGGCCCTTTCCTTATTGGTAGTCTATTAGATTAGATTAGATTTATTGGTCCCCGTGGGGAAATTCGACTTCACTGACTGTACATTACATAAAGGACAATTTCACATCACACAAGACAGACAACAAGCAACAAGACAACTGGTGTTAATAGGACAGATTTTATTTTTTTTCAGCGGGGCCTTTTATTCAGGATCTCGATGGCTGCATCTTTGCTGAAAATAGCAGATAATGCTCACAAAATGCTGCATCGTGATGCATTGTGAGATTGTATATGCTATTTTCACTGAATATTCACCCCAAAATAATCACACTAGGGTTTTATGTTGTTATTCTGGTTATAGGGCTTCCAAAGTTTTCAGCCCATCATCAGTTTCAATGGATAGGAGATTCATGAATGAATCAGAGTGTCCCATACAGTACATAATACAAAGTCAGTATTAAAGGGTTAGTTCTGATTTTTGGACTTAAAGCTGGAGTAAATACTTACCATTAATGTAGTGGTTGCAAAGGTATTAATTGATTGCACAAGTCCCGTGGTCAGAGTTCTGGCCTGGTTCTGATGAAAATTAAGTAGTTCCGGTGATTTGGTGGGGCCACTCATTAAGAATAAATTAATAAAAAAAACTAGCATAATTCGTATTGTTGACCTATTTCTACCATATAGCGCAGCTTTTGTTCAACTTTGACCTCTCTGACACATGGTACTATTTTTTGTGTCCAGAATCACTGCGCTGCTGCAGCATACTCTCTCAAAACAAGGTGCACTGCCAGTGTTGCCATGTCTGCTTATTATAAGCGACTTGTTAACCGATGAAGATGCGATGTGAGCTTGTAGATCGGCTATTTTCAATATATATATAGGTCATGTGGCCTATTAGTCACTTGTTTTGGGCTTGTTTTCATAGACCTGGCTACTTATTTCTCTCGCAATCTGGCAACACTGGCAGTGCACCTTGTTTGAGAGAGTATGCTGCAGCAGCACAGTGAATCTGGACACAAAATAGTACCATATGACAGAGAGGTCAAAGCTGAACGAAAGCTGTGCTATATGGTAGAAATAGGTCAACAATACAAATGACGCTAGTTTTTTAAATTAATTTATTTTTAATGAGTGGCCCCACCAAATCACCGGAACCACTTAATATTCATCAGAACCGGACCAGAACTCTGACCACGGGACTCGTGCAATCAATTAATACCTTTGCAACCACTGTATTTCCTACAGCTTTAAGTCCAGAAATCTGAACTAACCCTTTAATGAGCGTTCACATAACTCTGAGAGTGTTAAATGGACCTCAGCTCTATTACAACAGTATATTCTCTTATATGACCACTCTGGATTTTGGTCTGATATACAGTATGTACATACTGTATATACTTTGAATGGACACAAATAATGGAATGGAAAATATACTGATGGTCTTCACCATTGTCATAGAGTACAGGAGTCCTGACGTCACTCGTTCATCCCCTGGGTCGTGGAAGTAATTTCTCTATGGAGAATAACATTGGGTCATCTTAGAATCGTCTCATATAAGAATTGTGGTCCAAAAATAAACTAACTGTCTCGGCGATATTGTCAGGGAGGTGGCTCTGTATCGTTTATGATAGTCAGTCACTCATATTTGATACAGTCTGTTTCTGGCGAAAATGTAACTAATTCGGCGGAAGTAACATTAGTGTTTTCTCACCGTCAGTTGATGCTTCATATCCATATGCGTCAATTTGCCGGGATCATTTGTTTATTTTTGGAACACAGTTCTTATTTGACGCGATATTAAACACGTCTATGGGAATTCAGAATGGGGGGGAGGGGGAATGCGACCCAGGTAGGATGCATAAATAAATTACGTCAGACTTCGGTGCTCTATTACATAAATCCCTTTCTATTTTAGCTATTCTCTCCATTCATCACGCACTCTATAATTGTGTTATAGATTGAGGGTGGAACATACCAATCATTTATCGGCATCAATCAGGGGCGCCGACACCGATATTTGTCAGCTCTATTGGGTGCGCTATCTGGCCCGTGCGAAAATTTTCGGTTTCTGGACGGATATTTTACTTTTTTGGGGGGGTTTTGTAACTTTAATTCGGTTAATTTACCTGCTAGGTGAAGACAAAGCCTGGAGCCGGCAAAACATAAACAAATGGGAGCGCACTGCGAGTACGAGCGTGCGGCTGTGCGCTGCGAGTATGAACGCGGCTGCCCAGCACGGCAGCACTTTTTCTAGTTTTTGTAGTGTTGTCCTAGTGTTTCCTGTTTTGCTTTGTTGCCGCTTCCTGTCTTGTCTCGCCTGTATATAATTGCATTTTGTTGTTCACCTGTGTTCTGTTCAGTCTCAGCCATTCATTGGTTGATTGTAGTGTTGTTTCACCTGCGTCTAGTTAGTCTTTGTGTATTTAACCCTCCTTTAAGCCTGTGTTCAGTGTTCCCTTGTTCGATTATAGATGGATGTTGTCATGGAATGTCATGCCCTTGTACGTCCTAGTTTGTTGCCAGTCTATATCTTGAGTTTGATAATAAATGTTCTGAGTGTCAGTACTGCCTCGTGTTCTGCATTTGGGTCCTACCGATACCTGAGAGAGAGAGAGAGAGAGAATTATATACAGTATATTCCCTGTTAATGGGAAAAGTATATTCCCTGAGAATTATATACAGTATATTCCCTGTTAATTATAAATGCAGATTTACAGTTAGACGATCGTATAGCTTTTAGTAGAAGAGCGGAAAAGACCTATTACCATATACACCAGATGTTACTCCTACTCTGCATCCGTTCGGTTTCATCTCTCTCTCTCACTTTCTACAGTATGTCTCTTTCTCTCTCTCTCTCTCTCTCTCTCTCTCTCTCTCTCTCTCTCTCTCTCTCTCTCTCTCTCTCTCTCTCTCACATATCGTATATACTGTAATCCCTGTGTCTCTGTCCACCCTTACGGTGCGTTTTAACAGCGGGCGATCAGGATAGTATTTTCCGGAAGTGCATTATATGTCTATGACAGCCGGCAACTACTGGCGATGGGGCGAAGTGGGCGGGGGTCGATGAAAAGATGGATTTTCTTTATCTGTTGGACGATGTCGCCCGGCGATCGCCCGAGACTCGTCCGCTGTTAAAACGTACTGACTCTTGCTTGCTCTCTTCCTCTTTCTTTTTCTTCTGCCCACTCCATCAGACTATCTTTGTCTCTGTCTCTGTCTCTGTCTCTGTCTCTGTCTCTGTGTGTGTGTGTGTGCGTGTGCGTGTGTCTCTCTCTCTCTCTCTCTCTCTCTCTCTCTCTCTCTCTCTCTCTCTCTCTCTCTCTCTCTCTCTCTCTCTCTCTCTCTCTCTCTCTCTCTCTCTCTCTCTCTCTCTCTCTCCCTCCCTCCCTCTTCCCGACGCCCACTCTGCCCATCTTAGCATTTCATCTTGCAACCTGTCATCTATGCCTTCCCTAATTATTACAGTTAATTACAGTATTTCCAGAGACAAAATGGATTTGATCTGCGCTGACCCCATATCAGTCCCATCACAACACATGGGGAGAAAAATCCATTTTCAATGCTGCAGGATGATTACTGAATGTCTGCCTCAAAGATTTGTCATGTTCTTGGCATTCTGTGACTCAAAAATGAAAACACTTGGAAAGTGCAGCATGCATACAAAACAAACACACACAAATCTTTTTTTAACCATAAAACAACCATCTATCTTGTGAGGACCTGGAAAAGTGTCCCCATCTGTTTCTCAAATTCTACTATACTTGTGGGGACATGTGGTCCTCACAAGTATATAGTAATACATGTGCGTGTACACGCACACAGACACACACACACACACGCACACGCACACGCACACGCACACGGGCTGCACAAGCTCACACAGTGCAGTCAGACTGGCACGGGATAAAAATATCATCATTCTTTCAACACAGCTGCACACAAGCCATGCATGAAGAATAGTGACATGATGTATTGCTATCTACAGACAGACAGATGCAAGGAGGAATCACGTGAAGCTGGAGCATCAATACAGATGAAATCAGCCCACCAGATAGGAGTCCCCATACAGGGTAACTTATACATAGATACATAGGCACACTGGAGACACACATGCTCTCTCTCTCTCGCTCTCTCTCTCGCTCTCTCTCTCTCTCTCTCTCTCTCTCTCTCTGTCTCTGTCTCACGTACGCGTGTGCACGCACACACACACACACACACACACACACACACACACACACACACACACACACACACACACACACACACACACACACACACACACACACACACACACACACACACACACACACACACTATGATCTACAGTATGTCCTCTCTCTCATCCTGCACAGTACTCCTCATTGTAAATCTAACCCTGAGGGCCAGATTTACTTTTACGTTTTGTGTCTTATTCCAGATACATTCTGTACCTGGAATCATGCATGTTATTTATCAAACAGTCAACGCGCGCCCTGAAGACGCAGTTTGCTTGTCATTTTAAGTGCACCTTGTGTGTGTGTGTGTGTGTGTGCGTGTGTGTGTGTGTGTGTGTGTGTGTGTGTGTGTGCGTCATCATAAAGTGCAGCTCTCTCCTCCATGCGTATGCACTTATGGGAGGCGGGTCCCTCAAATAATGGGAGGCGATAAGTGTAGTTGATGAATGCAATCTCCATACTGGGGGTCTAGGCATCGGCTCCCCTGATTGGCCAACCTACCCAACTCATCGGCTTCACGGATTGGCTTTGAATGACATTTGTGCTGCTGCACCAATAAACATGGTAGCGTGCAAAATAGAACTCTTTTTCAGGGCAATGCACCAAATGTCTGCATCTGTCTGTCTGTCTGTCCGTCTGTCTGTCTGTCTGTCTGTGGGTCTATCTGTCTCCCATTCATGCCCACTTACGTCATCAACATGATATCAGCAGGTTTGACAACATATGGGATATTGCATAACCGGGGGAATGCATGCCATAACGATGACATACAGTATATACTGTAAATATTTCAGCAAAAACTGTATGACTATATTCATGCATTCTTGAAATCAAACAATAGGTTATTTTAGTGGCTTGTGGGTAACTCACTCAACACATGGAGGGCCGTATAAAGTTTCAACTCAAATAAAAAAAGGCAAACACCACCGATCTATTATAAGTTGTGGAGTGACTATCCCTGCCTTCCTTCACAGTATGCTGTCTCAAGAATATAATCCATCCAATAAACTTTATTCTTGTCAAACCTTTCTAAACAGAATTACGAAGAGCCTTACACACCATGAAAGCAACAATAAATAAAAGTCAATAACGTCAAGAGCCAAAACTCCAGACGTGAATTAAAAATGATGTCTACTTCAGCCCACTCTTCTTTACAACTTCTGCCAACTCCTCTAGCAAAATCAAATAAAACCAATAAGCCTTAGGCTTTAACAGAAGGAAAATTGCACCACACACACATGCACCCTTGCGGGTCCATTATGGACTTTACTTTTAAGATTTGACTGCTGGCTGTCTTGTGTTTACACTGGTTCAAGGGTTCTTTATTTACCCAAATGTAAAATTAAATTTACAGAAAGGAAATGCAGCAATATAATTAAAAACAAGACATCATAATAATTCAGACTCCAGACCAGACACGAAAAACAAGACAACTACATTAAAACATCTTAAAAGAAACCATACAAAAAAAAAGGTCATAACAGGTGCTTTTACACACACATAATTGTTCACCTACTCGAAGCATAAGTGCCGTGCCTAGGCTAGGTGCATCATCTTGTGCCAGCTATTTGTGCAATGGCTGCAGGTACAAAGGAATTTCTACAGTCGATCGTTGCTGTTTTTTTCCACATGGATGGGAACAGTCTTGAGAGATACTGTAGAACTCGCCTTACGTTGCAGCTGTGAGACTCACTTATTAAGCTTTACTGGCTCACTTCACAATTTGGTTAGAGGAACTAGTTTGTTCTCCAGGGACAGGTTACCAAACCATGTCACAAGGTAAAGGATCTGTGTCTGCTTCAATATCCCTCTCTGTTTCCCAACACCTGTGTAAGAGGCAGCCACTGGCTAATGGGTTTTGACAGATAAGGAAATTGATCAAGCATCAGATCAAAGGCCAGGAGCCAGGAGGGAATGGGTGATTCTAAGTGAATAGTGTAAAGAATATCAAATCTGAGCCCTGTACGAGACCCACAGAACAGTACAATGTATTACCAAAACTGTATTACGTTACAAAACATGAAAAGCTTGAACTGATGGAAATGCTGTTCCTTCCTTGCCTGACTAGATCTCAGCCTCTAGTGTTGTTGTCAGTCACCACTGGATGGCATTACAGTTGGAATGGGATGTCATCTAGTTACATTGCACATGGTGTAACCAATAGTTGTATAGGGGCGGCCATAGCTGAGTGGTTAGTGAGCCCGCCTAGGGAGCCAGAGGCCCTGGTTGCCCCAGGTTCGATTTCAGGCCAGGCCAGTATATGTGTCGTTGAAATGAAATTTGTCCCTGAGCAAGACTCTTAACCCCTAATTGTTCACAGGTTCTCATTGGAAACAAGACCGCCAGGACTTTCATGAACAACCTGTTAAAAGGAATTATCCTTATCCTTATCCTGTATCACTGCCATTTTACATTAACTTAAACTAATCTAAGATACTAATGATCACAAAGAGACTCTTCCCGGAGTCTAGCTGTGTGTAGCGATCCTGTGTGTGTAGTGTATGTGTATGTGTGTGTGTGTGTGTGCATGTGTGTGCGTGTGTGTGTGCGTGTGTGTGTGCGTGTGTGTGTGCGTGTGTGTGTGCGTGTGTGTGTGTGTGTGCGTGCGTGTGTGGCTGTGTGTGTGTGCGTGGCTGTGTGTGTACAGGTACATTACATTTGCAGTCATACGTGTGTGTATGACTGCCTTGCCGACATCTACTGTACATGCTGTGTGCTTAATGAGGAATATGATGATTCTTAAGGTCTGTGGGCTAATAGGCCTGACAGACAGACAGACAGACAGACAGACAGACAGAAA